>NC_060124.1:150547788-150850818 GCF_021461395.2 Schistocerca americana
GCCGTACACCACTGGTGATCGTCGAGGGGACACTGAATAGTGCACGGTACATCCAAACCGTCATCGAACCCATCGTTCTACCATTCCTAGACCGGCAAGGGAACTTGCTGTTCCAACAGGACAACGCACGTTCGCATGTATCCCGTGCCACCCAACGTGCTCTAGAAGGTGTAAGTCAACTACCCTGGCCAGTAAGATCTCCGGATCTGTCCCCCATTGAGCATGTTTGGGACTGGATGAAGCGTCGTCTCACGCGGTCTGCACGTCCAGCACGAACGCTGGTCCAACTGAGGCGCCAGGTGGAAATGGCATGGCAAGCCGTTCCACAGGACTACATCCAGCATCTCTACGATCGTCTCCATGGGAGAATAGAAGCCTGCATTGCTGCGAAAGGTGGATATACACTGTACTAGTGCCGACATTGTGCATGCTCTGTTGCCTGTGTCTATGTGCCTGTGGTTCTGTCAGTGTGATCATGTGATGTATCTGACCCCAGGAATGTGTCAATAAAGTTTCCCCTTCCTGGGACAATGAATTCACGGTGTTCTTATTTCAATTTCCAGGAGTGTATATATATTGCTCTTTCATACAAAAGGTGTGTAACAATTTACATTATTTGACATTTGAGAATTAATGATATCATCGATATATTGCGTAGTTGTTAATCAGAAGGGAACTTCCGAAAGACTGGATACGAACCTGCATTTAATAATCCAAGAGCTCCGTTACTTCTTCGAAAGGTTAAACTTCATCAAAGCCAAATATCCGCTTGATCTGAGGTTTCCCGACTGATTATACAACGCTCCGAAAAATACGAGACATTTTATTTGTACAGATTAGCAGACTGCCGCAAAGCACGAGCCTGCAGAGAAGAAGAATCATCGCCTGATTTCATTCTAAAAAGTAAAGCTTCTGAATCATTTTGAGTGACTGAGTTATGACTGTGTTTCCTATTATGAATGATTGATTGCTCGAACGAATTGAGAACTACGTAACTACATAATTACATAGATGGGAGGAAAAATTACAATAAATGTGTTCTAAGTATTCGCGTTAAAACTGAGGCCGTGTGTGCACTGTTATTTTACATGTAATGTTAATGTATTGTAGTTGAAAGGGTCTTACATAACGTGTCCTAACTAGAGTTGTTTTGTTAAAGTTATGGTCAAATTCAGCCTTAGTGACGTTTCTCAATGTTTATGGGAGATCGTTGGCTAATGATTTATTAACTTGCATATGGTTTTATGTAATGAGTGTTTCATAAATAATCTTGCCTGAGTGGCGTCTGTCAGTTTTTATGTGAGATTGTTTTTGGTAGTTGATAAACACATTGGAATTGAAATGTTCACTTTATTGGGTCAGCTCTTCCACTCCCTTTAGATGTAAAGGTTAAACTAAGCAGGTGTTAAGCAAAAACGTTCCAACCCCTATTATTATTATTATTATTGTTATTATTATTATTGATTTACTCGAAAACTATTCAACGTAATCTAAAAACACTTTTACAAAAATTTTGTAACTGTGATATCTGAAGCAGCTATATCTAAATGGTACTGACAACCAAATATGCACTGTGGGATTGTTGTTGTAGTTGTTGTGGTCTTCAGTCCAGAGACTGGTTTGATGCAGCTCTCCATGTTACTCTATTCTGTACAAGCCTCTTCATCTCCCAGTACCTACCACAACCTACATCCTTCTGAATCTGCTCAGTGTATTCATCTCTTGGTCTCCCTCTACGATTTTGATCTGCCACGCTGCCCTCCAATACTAAATTGGTGATCCCTTGATGCCTCAGAATATGTCGTACCAACCGATCCCTTCTTCTAGTCAAGTTGTGCCACAAACTTCTCTTCTCCCCAATCCTATTCAATACCTCCTCATTAGTTATATGATCTACCCATCTAATCTTCAGCATTCTTCTGTGGCACCACATTTCGAAAGCTTCTATTCTCTTCTTGTCCAAACTATTTATCGTCCATGTTTCACTTCCATACATGGCTACACTCCATACAAATACTTTCAGAAATGACTTCCTGACACTTAAATCTATACTCGATGTTAACAAATTTCTCTTCTTCAGAAATGCTTTCCTTGCCATTGCAAGTCTACATTTTATATCCTCTCTACTTCGACCATCAGTTATTTTGCTCCCAAAATAGCAAAACTCCTTTACTACTTTAAGTGTCTCATTTCCTAATCTAATTCCCTCAGCATCACCCGACTTAATTCGACTACATTCCATTATCCTCGTTTTGCTTTTGTTTATGTTCATCTTATATCCTCCTTTCAAGACACTGTCCATTCCGTTCAACTGCTCTTCCAAGTCCTTTGCTGTCTCTGATACAATTACAATGTCATCGGCGAACCTCAAAGTTTTTATTTCTTCTCCATGGATTTTAATTTCTACTCCGAATTTTTCTTTTGTTTCCTTCACTGCTTGCTCAATATACAGATTGAATAACATCGGGGATAGGCTAGAGCCCTGTCTCACTCCCTTCCCAACCACTGCTTCCCTTTCTTGTCCCTCAACTCTTATAACTGCCATCTGGTTTCTGTACAAATTGTAAATAGCCTTTCGCTCCCTGTATTTTACCCCTGCCACCTTCAGAATTTGAAAGAGTGTATTCCAGTCAACATTGTCAAAAGCTTTCTCTAAGTCTACAAATGCTAGAAACGTAGGTTTGCCCTTCCTTAATCTAGCTTCTAAGACGAGTCGTAGGGTCAGTATTGCCTCACGTGTTCCAACATTTCTACGGAATCCAAACTGATCTTCCCCGGGGTCCGCTTCTACCAGTTTTTTCATTCTTCTGTAAAGAATTCGAGTTAGTATTTTGCAGCTGTGACTTATTAAACTGATAGTTCGGTAATTTTCACATCTGTCAACAGCTGCTTACTTTGGGATTGGAATTATTATATTCTTCTTTAAGTCTGAGGGTATTTCGCTTGTTTCATACATCTTGCTCACCAGATGGTAGAGTTTTGTCAGGACTGGCTCTCCCAAGACTGTCAGTAGTTCCAATGGAATGTTGTCTACTCAGGGGGCCTTGTTTCGACTCAGGTCTTTCAGTGCTCTGTCAAACTCTTCACGCAGTATCGTATCTCCCATTTCATCTTCATCTACACCCTCTTCCATTTCCATACTATTGTCCTCAAGTACATCGCCCTTGTATACACCTTCTATATACTCCTTCCACCTTTCTGCTTTCCCTTCTTTGCTTAGAACTGGGTTTCCATTTGAGCTCTTGATGTTCATGCAAGTGGTTGTCTTATCTCCAAAGGTCTCTTTAATTTTCCTGTAGGCAGTATCTATCTTACCCCTAGTGAGATAAGCCTCTACATCCTTACATTTGTCCTCTAGCCATCCCTGCTTAGCCATTTTGCACTTCCTGTCGATCTCATTTTTGAGACGTTTGTATTCCTTTTTGCCTGCTTCATTTACTGCATTTTTATATTTTCTCCTTTCATCAATTAAATTCAATACATCTTCTGTTACCCAAGGATTTCTACTAGCCCTCGTCTTTTTACCTACTTGATCCTATGCTGCCTTCAGTACTTCATCCCTCAAAGCCACCCATTCTTCTTCTACTGTATTTCTTTCCCCCATTCTTATCAATTGTTCCCTTATGGTCTCCCTGAAACTCTCTACAACCTCTGGTTCTTTCAGTTTATCCAGTTCCCATCTCCTTAAATTCCCACCTTTTTGCAGTTTCTTCGGTTTTAATCTACAGTTCATAACCAATAGATTGTGGTCAGAGTCCACATCTGCCCCTGGAAATTTCTTACAATTTAAAACCTGGTTCCTAAATCTCTGTCTTACCGTTAGATAATATATCTGAAACGTGTCAGTATCTCCAGGCTTCTTCCATGTATACAGCCTTCTTTTATGATTCTTGAACCAAGTGTTAGCTATGATTTAAGTTGTGCTCTGTGCAAAATTCTACCAGGCGGCTTCCTCTTTCATTTCTTACCCCCAATCCATATTCACCTACTACGTTTCCTTCTCTCCCTTTTCCTACTACCGAATTCCAGTCACCAATGACTATTAAATTTTCATCACCCTTCACTATCTGAATAATTTCTTTTATTTCATCATACATTTCTTCAATTTCTTCGTCATCTGCAGAGCTAGTTGGCATATAAACTTGTACTACTGTAGTAGGCGTGGGCTTCGTATCAATCTTGGCCACAATAATGCGTTCACTATGCTGTTTGTAGTAGCTTACCCGCATTCCTATTTCTTTATTCATTATTAAACCGACTCCTGCATTACCCCTATTTGATTTTGTGTTTATAACCCTGTATTCACCTGACCAGAAGTCTTGTTCCTCCTGCCACCGAACTTCACTAATTCCCACTATATCTAACTTTAACCTATCCATTTCCCTTTTTAAATTTTTTAACCTACCTGCCCGATTGAGGGATCTGACATTCCACGCTCCGATCCGTAGAACGCCAGTTTTCTTTCTCCTGATAACAACGTCCTCTTGAGTAGTCCCCGCCCGGAGATCCGAATGGGGGACTATCTTACCTCCGGAATATTTTTTCCAAGAGAACGCCATCATCATTTAACCATACAGTAAAGCTACGTGCCCTCGGGAAAAATTACGGCCGTAGTTTCCCCTTGCTTTCAGCCGTTCGCAGTACCAGCACAGGAAGGCCGTTTTGGTTAGTGTTACAAGGCCAGATCAGTCAATCATCCAGACTGTTGCCCCTGCAACTACTGAAAAGGCTGCTGCCGCTCTTCAGGAACCACACGTTTGTCTGGCCTCCCAACAGATACCCCTCCGTTGTGGTTGCACCTACGGTACGGCTATCTGTATCGCTGAGGCACGCAAGCCTCCCCACCAACGGCAAGGTCCATGGTTCATGGGGGGGACTGCGGGATTAACATATATCTTCCTTTTTATAGATTTACTATGTTCGTTGTTCTGTATGTTATTTTCCAAAAATTTGTGACTTCAAACAAACTATATGCTACACAAAAATATCTTTGGAACAGTGTATACTCGTACAGTGACACAAATCGAGCAACATTTTCATTTGTGTGTAACCAACCTTTTAACAAACATACTAAAAAACCTGATACTTTCATGTATGTAAAACTACGGTGGAATAGCGGCGCCATCTTTCAATGTAACATTGTCATTTGATAACTATTTTTTTCTTAGAGGTATTGATATAAACTGAAGTGACAAAAGTCATGGGATACCTCCTAATATCGTGCCGGACCTCCTTTTACTCAACGTAGTGAAGCAACTCGAAATGGCATGGACTCAACAGATCGTTAGAAGTTCCTTGCAGAAATATTGAGCCTTGCTGCCTCTGTAGCCATCCATAATTGCGATAGCGTGGCCAATGCAGAATTTTGTGCACGAACTGACCTCATGATTATGTCCCATAAATGTTCAATGCCGACCACTGTGGCCGAGCGGTTCTAGGCGCTTCAGTCCGGAACCACGTTTTGCTATGGTCGCAGGTTCGAATCCTGCCTCAGGCATGGATATGTGTGATGTTCTTAGGTTAGTTGGGGACTTAACTTCTGAGGTCATCAGTCCCCTCACCTTAGGTACGACTTCAGATGTTAAGTCCCATAGTGCTTAGAGCCAATTTGAAATGTTCGTTGGGATTTACATCTGGCGGTATGGGTGGCCAAATCATTCACTCAAATTGTCCAGAATGTTCTTAAAACCAGTCGTGAAGAATTGTGGCCTGATGACATGGCGCATTGTCATCCATAAAAATTACTACTTTGAATGGCTGCAATTCGTCTCCAAGAGGCCGAATATAGCCGCTTTCACTTAAACATCAGTTCAGTTGGACCAGAGAACCCAACCAAATCCATGTAAACGCAGCCCACTGCATCATGAAGCCACCACCAGCTTGCAGAGTGCCTTCTTGACAACTAGTGTCCATGGCTTCATGGAGTCTGCGCCACTTTTGAATCGTACCATCAGCTCTTACCAACCGAAACTGGGTCTAATCTGACCAGACTGCAGGTTACCAGTCGTTTAGGGTCCAACTGATATCGCCAGAAGCCCAGGAGAGCCCCTGCAGTAGTGCTATTAGCAAAGGCACTCGCATTGGTCGTCTGCTGCCGTAGCCCATTAACGACAAATTCAGCAGCACTGTCTTAAAGGATACATCCTTCGTACGTCTCACACTGATTTCACGCAGTGTTGCTTGTCTGTTAGCGTTGACAACTCCACGCAGACGGCGCTGCTCTCGGTCGGTAAGTGAAGGCTGCCGGCCAGTTCGTTGTCTGTGGTGAGTGGTAATGCCTGATATTTGGTATTCTTGGCACGCTCTGAACACTGTGGATCTGGGAATATGAAATCCCCAACGATTTCCGAAACGGAATGTCCCATGCGTCCAGCTCCAACTACCATTTAGCGTTAAAAGTCTGTTAATTCCGGCAGTGCGGCCATAAGCACAGAGTAATGCTGTGCTACACTGTGCATTCACAGATATTCTTCTGGCCATTCCCACAACATGACCACCCAGTAGCGGTATTGGGAAAGCGGTTTAAGGAATCCGGTTTTGGGAGCAATATATAAGCAGAGTGATTCTCCGTCACGACATGGCACTACAAGTCAATTCAAGTCACGTTACCTCAACTCGCATGGCTGTCCTCAGCTGTTTTTCTCGCGGGAATTGCGATCTTCGCTAGATGATTTTCAACTATTTTTACGCTCGAAGTGCATCTACACAACGCGGCAGCACATATACGTGGATGATGCAGTGCACATTTCTACGAAAATGACATTTATTGGACTCAAATGGTTTGCAGCTTGCAGGGATAGGATGTGTATTACAGAAGGAAGACAGAAGTGAAAAACAAAACAAAAGAAAGTGTGGCTCCGAAGAATGTCATTACATGGTACAGAAGGGGAATTTCACACATTATACAAGGAGCTCAAGGAAGAGGAATCTACCTTTTGTATTTTAAAAAAATCTAACCAGCAGCTTTTCCATTTGTTACGTCAAACTGCATCCAGAATTACTAAAAATAAAATAGTGTTACGAGCTGCCATCACATCCCATGAAAAATTGGTTTGTTTGAAGTTAAGTTTAGTTGCTAACCCAGTGCAAATTCTTGTGCAATAGTCATATCTCCCTCAACATCTTTCCATTCAAGACTTACAGGTTTTCTTTGCATCTTGTGCTTAGCTTCTAATAGTTCAAGTGCCTTATTTCTACTGGAGCTGGCTAGTGAAACCACATAAGTATTGACCAATAATGCTTGCAAAACTGTTTCACACACAATCCAGAGAGCTACTTAACAATAAATAAGCCTGCCATGAGCACATGTTTAAACAAAAAATTTTCTGTGTCGGAAGGTTTCAATCAATGAAATACAGAAACGTCCAGAAGACTTTTTTCTTTTAGCTTTTTTCGTAACCTATGTCACTTCTTCTGATACTGGTTTCAGGAACATTGAGTGGCTTGGCTTATCTGTCACTGTGGTCTGGTGACATCCTTGGTTATTACATTCTTGCTTCAGGTTTTCTGCTGTATCTATGTAGTTATTATTCAGCATTTATATTTTATCTGTGATGATTTTGTTACACACTTTCTATTTCATTTGTTTTCTGTGTGTTCTTTTGTTGTCCCTCTCACAGTTAATTATATCCCAGGGTGTTTTCACTTTATTTGTTGATTTTCAAATAATCTCATTAATTGTTTTGGCTTTTTCTTCTCTTATCAACTGTCAGTACTTCTTCTGGTACTCTTTGTGGGTTCAATAGTTTCCCTGTGTTTTGTTACTCCTAAGGCAACCCTCAGTTCTATTATTTCCTTTGTTATCCATTGCTTGGTTCGGAGAATTTTTCTTTTTCTCTTGGTTTTTGGAAATGCTATATTGAAATAATGTGTTCACATTTCTTGGAAAGCATTGTATTTTTCATGTACTTACTCAGTAAGGAGGGGAGGTAGAGAGAAAGTACTCCAGGGTCAGAGATTATGCTTCCTAGTTTTTATTCATACGAAACTGAGAACTTTCTTTGAGAATGTTCTTTTGCTCTGAGTATCAACTCTGGAGAATGTTCTCGTTTTTATTCATACAACCCATGGAGCTCACTCACAAAAACAGAGAATGTTCTACGCTTGTGAGAAACCTCTTTGGCTTTATTCGTACGAAATCGGAGAATATACTTTGCTTTGAGCAACTTCCCCCACCCTTCAACCCACACTGAGAACATACTCGGGTGAAGTATATTCTCAGACTCGCTTTATTCATGCCAACCAGAGAACTTTCTCCGAACTTCTGAGTATAAGGTATATTCTCTGTTTTATTCATACGACCGTTTGTGTTGTCAACATACATTGCCGGCCAGATCACGTGTTCTCGGGACGTCGTGTGTTTGTCCGTATAGCGCCCTGTATATTTAGAATGTCACTACATCCCTAGTACAGACGGATTCTTTTCATACGTGTCGTGGATTATTTATATATGTTGCGCAGACATTTTATCGGTATCAATTTGATACCGGGAATAAACTAGCTACGTGACTTTTAAGGGCAAGTGATATTGCATTCTGCTTCTTTGCTTAGCTGTCACAGTTCAGATGGACTCGATTTTTGGTCGTTTTCGGTATGATACGGCACTTTATAGTATTAAAGAGCCTGACGTACCCCTTTTTGCAGTGATAGTCTTGCAAAACGACTTGACAGTACGCTAGTACTTTTGCAAGTGTCCGAAAAACACCGAATTTGCCACACATTATCGATTATATCCCTGCTAATTCGTCCTTTTTCTCTGCTATTTCTGCGTATTTCTTTTCTCGTTTTTGCGACCTTAAGCACAATTTTTCTTACTGGTGACACTTTGAAGTATTTATTTAACGCATTTTACGTACTTGCTGCCAGTTTATTAAATAAATAGTAGACTGAGTAATCTATGTACATAATCGAAAAGTCACTGATAAATGCATGGAGGATAGTATTTGCTGAAACAACTAACCATTCGTTTTCCTATTCCATTAGCAAATTTACGAGAGGAAGCGATTGTTTGTAAGCTTTTGTACGAGCCGTAATATTTATTATATAGTCATAAAATCGTAGAAAAATTGGTCTACAGAATCAAGCCTTAATTATAATGCGTTCGAAATTTTTAACATGTACAGTGTCTCTTATTAATATGATAACTATAATTAGAGCTACATGGTATGTACCCATAAAAAGTTACTATCCCTCCTTTCATATATATATATATATATATATATATATATATATATATATATATATATATATATATGCATCCGTAGCAACAACAGCAATTCACCATCGCTATTACACTATCAACAAACGGTGAAACACAACAAAAGCTCTTGATATTACAAACTTCAAACGCTGCGGAAAGCACACACGCACAGCGAAGTCCCGAAAACACGTGACAATCCTGGTTTAATGTTGACAACATGTGCAGAACGCAATGCTCACTCCAGAGATATTTACTCTATGTCCGACGCACGCGATATTTCATCGTTGCCCCTAGTAGCCAATAAGGTCTATGCCTCGTTAGATGCAGGGCATACGTCGTCTGTGACATTCTAACGCAGCAGTACAGACCTTCAGGAAGCTGCAGCGATACAACGACGCCAACGACCGGACGTTACTCAACAATTGGTCGAGCTACGAAATCACAGCGACAGATATCGACCTTGCTCGGAGGCAAGGAAGATACATACAAGAAGAGCAAGGAAGAAGGCAATATCTGCTGGTACCAATGTCGCTTCGGTAACAAGGCGGAACGGTGCACCCACTCAAATGGCGACAGCAGCCAGCGATAAGCCCCGTCGGTCGCGAGTTCGAGCACCACCGCCTACCACTGCTAGGTGAGGGCGATGACGGGCTACTACTGGTGAGTAACCTTTCATCTTTACCCTCGCTGTCCCATCGAATTTTTGTCACAGACGTTAAATCCGGCCGCGCTTATCTAATCGACTCAGATTCGGACGTCAGTGCGTTGCCTGTTAGAAGGTGTGATATGAAGCTTCCCCCATCTCAATTAAAGCTCATAGCGGCAAACCAGACTTCAATAATGACTTATGGGAAACGACATAGATGTAGACATCGGTTTCCAAGAACGTTTACTATGGGCTTTCGTGATTGCTGATGTGTCAGACTCAATATTGGGTGCGGATTTTTCGTTTCATTATGCAGTTGAAGTGCATTAAAGGCACCCTAGGCCAAGGTTCTCTGCCTATGTCCGATAACAGACAGGGGGTGACGCCACACGTAGCAAACCGCGAATCCGTGCCGTATGTGAAGACTGTTAAGCACAACAAGGTCCATCACACAACGAATACACCAGGTCAACCAGTGTCTCAGCACCCGCGACGGTTAGCTCCTGATCGTTCCGCCACAGCAAAGGCAGCATTCAAAGCACTATTGCGCTCGGGTGCCGTCTGTAGATCCAACAGCCAATGAACATCCCCGTTGCATCCAGTAAAGAAGAGAGACAGGATCTGGAGACCATGTGGAGACTACCGGGCACTCAGTGCCCATACCATTCCCGATCGTTACACGATACCACATATTAGGATCTTGCGCACTCGCTGGCAGGTGCAGTCATTTTAGATCATTGATTGCCAGAAAGCATATCACCAGATACCAGTTGCACCCGCCAATATGCCAAAGACGGCTATTAAGACACTAATGGACCTATTCGAATACCTCCATATATCACCTATTACACCAGTTCGTTGGAGCAGTTCATTTCTGTAGAAAACATCTGCCTAATGTGGCGACCATCCAGGCACCTTTGATGTCAGCACGAGGTGCCAAGGGCGCAATAGGCAAACGACCTTTGAAGTGGACACCAGAGATGCTGATGGCATTCGATAAGATCAAGGTGTGTCTGTGTCATGCAATCGTGATGGCAAATTCGGTTCCTCAGGAGCGACTGGCAGGTGTTGTGGGTATCAGCCAGCAAGCCACTGGCGCAGCTCTATACCAGCATCTCAAAGGCCACTGGCAGCCCCTGGATTTCCCATAAGGCCATGTCATCAGAAGTTAACTGGAGTACTTATGGTATGGAACTGCTGGCAGTTTACGAAGCTATTAGCCACATCCGGCCATAAGTGGAGGACAAACAATTCACACTTTTCGCAGACCACAAGCCTTCTGTAAGAACAAGGATGGCTGCTCACCGCAACAATTTTGACAACTTGAATTCATCATCCAATTTAAGGCAGACCTGCAGCATATAAAAGGAGCTGAGAACATCGTGGTGGATTTCCTGCTTCGGTTGGAGTCGACCTCTCATGCCACTGACTACAAGGAGTTAGCTGCTGCACAAGAGACAAATCAACAACTCGCTGAATTTCATTGCAATAGTACATCTGATGGTGAAAGTTTCCGAGTTTTGTGCAACGCATCACAGGGGAAACCGATACCTTTTGTACCTGAGATATTGCAACGGAAATTATTTGACAGCATCCATGTGCTGGCTCACATGGTAATAAACGCCTGCGTCGAACTGATGATGGACAGATTCGTGTGGCCCAATATAAATAAGGGCTGTCATAGTCAGGTAAAAAATTGCTTAGACTGTCAGACTGCCAAGGTTCGACGACACGTGCACAAAGCGGTACGAGACTTCCCACTTATGACGCAATGTTTCACACATGTGCACCTGGACATCGTGGAGCCTCTGTTTCCATCGGAAGGATACCGTTACCTCCTCACTGCAGTGCACTGCTTCAGCAGATGGGCGGAGGCGATTCCATTATCGGACACTTCCGCGAAAACGGTGGCATGGGTACTTCTTTCGTCATGGATCGCACGTTTCGGCTGCCCTTTACATGTCACCACAGACCAGGGGCGTCCATTCGAATAGACGTTGTTCTCAGAACTGGCCAACTTCTGTAGTTTCCACCATCACCATACCACAGTGTGCCACCCGACAAGCACTAGAATGGTGGAATGCTGGCGTAGGATGTTAAAAGCCACCTTAATGTGCCACACGCAATCTTGACCATCAGCTTTGCCACTAGTTTGGTTGGGCCTTCATACATCATTAAATGCGTATTTAGAAGCATCCACTCCAGAATTGGTTTATGGTGAACTTATGACTGCTCGGAGAATTCTTTGCTGATCAAACCGGGACACGACAGGCCGAATTGCTGTATGTACTCCAAACGGTAAACGAGCATATGGCCACACTTCGCCCATCCACTGTCTAGAGATGTGGGGCGGTAACTAAGTTTGTGCACAAAGATCTACAGTCATGTACAATGTGATGCTATGAAAAGGTCAATTCTAGTGTCAGATTCCACCCATCAGCTTTGAGAAATGGCATAATTTCTGACGTTATTTTGTTTAATTGTCAGTGTCAATGAAATTTACCAACAGCTGTGTAACTTAAGATCTTTTTAATTGTATACCACCTTCAGTCCCATGCATAAAAAAGAGTATATATGTAATGTACAAAGCAAGCTTACAGAAAATGATGGGTAATCATAGCAGCATTTAAAGCTTAAAAATGAAAGTAGTGGTGTTAAACCAAATCTCTGTGTACATGCAGTACAATAGACTAAAACCTGTGTACAAATTTGTTAGTCATAAAACTATTTAACACCACAGATTTACAAGAGAACATACAGAAACATTAACAAGATCAGAACTAAACAGTGTACAATCAGGAGCTCTGTTGAAACAATGCTTATATATATATATATATATATATATATATATATATATATATATATATATATATATGTGTGTGTGTGTGTGTGTGTGTGTGTGTGTGTGTGTGTGTGTGTGTGTGTATGTGTGTGTGTGTGTGTGTGTGTGTGGAGAGAGAGAGAGATTGTACAGTTGTACAACAAATCGAAATAAAAAGATATGATTTGGTTTCACTTAACAGGTTGGCATTACCACAGCGAAACAAACCAACAAGGATCCAAATCCTGCATAACCAAGGGGAGTCCTCCAAGTTCTCAGCCAACAATGTCATACTGAAACTTCCTGGCAGATTAAAACTGTGTGCCCGACCGAGACTCGAACTCGGGACCTTTGCCTTTTGCGGGCAAGTGCTCTACCAACTGAGCTACCGAAGCACGACTCACGCCCGCTACTCACAGCTTTACTTCTGCCAGTACCTCGTCTCCTACCTTCCAAACTTTACAGAAGCTCTCCTGCGAACCTTGCAGAACTAGCACTCCTGAAAGAGGTACTGGCAGAAGTAAAGCTGTGAGTACCGGGCGTGAGTCGTGCTTCGGTAGCTCAGTTGGTAGAGCACTTGCCCGCAAAAGGCAAAGGTCCCGAGTTCGAGTCTCGGTCGGGCACACAGTTTTAATCTGCCAGGAAGTTTCATATCAGCGCACACTCCGCTGCAGAGTGAAAATCTCATTCTGGAAACATCCCCCAGGCTGTGGCTAAGCCATGTCTCCGCAATATCCTTTCTTTCAGGAGTGCTAGTTCTGCAAGGTTCGCAGGAGAGCTTCTGTAAAGTTTGGAAGGTAGGAGACGAGGTACTGGCAGAAGTAAAGCTGTGAGTACCGGGCGTGAGTCGTGCTTCGGTAGCTCAGTTGGTAGAGCACTTGCCCGCGAAAGGCAAAGGTCCCGAGTTCGAGTCTCGGTCGGGCACACAGTTTTAATCTGCCAGGAAGTTTCATATCAGCGCACACTCCGCTGCAGAGTGAAAATCTCATTCTGGAAACATCCCCCAGGCTGTGGCTAAGCCATGTCTCCGCAATATCCTTTCTGTCAGGAGTGCTAGTTCTGCAAGGTTCGAAGGAGAGCTTCTGTAAAGTTTGGAAGGTAGGAGACGAGGTACTGGCAAAAGTAAAGCTGTGAGTACCGGGCGTGAGTCGTGCTTCGGTAGCTCAGTTGGTAGAGCACTTGCCCGCGAAAGGCAAAGGTCCCGAGTTCGAGTCTCGGTCGGGCACACAGTTTTAATCTGCCAGGAAGTTTCATATCAGCGCACACTCCGCTGCAGAGTGAAAATCTCATTCTGGAAACATCCCCCAGGCTGTGGCTAAGCCATGTCTCCGCAATATCCTTTCTTTCAGGAGTGCTAGTTCTGTAAGGTTCGCAGGAGAGCTTCTGTAAAGTTTGGAAGGTAGGAGAAGAGGCACTGGCAGAAGTAAAGCTGTGAGTACTGGGTGTGAGTCGTGCTTCGGTAGCTCAGTTGGTAGAGCACTTGCCCGCGAAAGGCAAAGGTCCCGAGTTCGAGTCTCGGTCGGGCACACAGTTTTAATCTGCCAGGAAGTTTCATATCAGCGCACACTCCGCTGCAGAGTGAAAATCTCATTCTGGAATGTCATACTATTTCTCTGAGAGTGTAAGGCAACTTGCTAACGACCTATACATAGATGACAAATCCATCTACATAGTAAGACATAGCAAGTTGTGTAGTAATACAGAAGTTGGGTATGGAAGAAGATGACACGTAAATGAGTGTGGAAAGACCACCATATCATCATAGCTGAGGCCCACAAAGTGGGTAACATCATCAAACTGTATGAGCACCAAAACATGTCTCTAGTAAGAACATCATAACATTCTCTCTGAGCTGTATGGGGAAGTAAGGACAACGCTGACACGCTGATAAACCATCCAGGTACGAATCGTACTCATAACATGCATTCAAGACATACCGAATTCCCACAAGTGAACTGGTGAATGTGTCAATTTGACTCTAGAAATGCCACTGGCTGAAAGGTGGTAGCTGACAATGATAACACCAATTCCCACCATAAGGAAGCAGTAAAATACTGCATTGTCCTAAGTATAAAAGTAGTGTATATAAGATAACAAGTAACTGAAAACGTGGTCACTAATGAAAACATTGTGCCTACCAAGAGAGCAGACTGCTATAAAGCAGGACACAAAGAGTTGCAGAATAAAACAAGATCTACAAGCTCACATAAAGGTGACACATCATATGGCTCATCAAAACAAATCAGTGCGTTACAGTAAGGTGGAAAAATAACATTCATGCTAAGTTTCTTAGACAACAAAATTATAGGTGAAGAAAAATGTATATTGTCGGAAACATAATGGTCAGACATGTAAAGGCTTAAATTAATGTAGAGGTACATAAATACTGCGGAACAAAACTAACACCTATCATCCACATAAAAAAAAACAAAGTAACAAGATGAAATTTACTAAAAAAAGTACCAGAAATGACTTATGACTAGACACTGATAGGCCAAATTCATCAACTAAATTTAAAAGACAATGGTTCATCATCTATAGATAGGTCGTTAGGGTATTGTCTTCCACCCCAAGGGAAATAATATGACATTGTTGGCTGAGAACTTGGAGGACTCCCCTTGGTTAAGTAGGATTTGAGATCCTTGTTGGTTTGTTTCACTGTGCTAATGCCGAGCTGTTAAGTGATACAAAGGAAACCAAATCCTATCTTTTTCTTTCGATTTGATGTATAACCTAGGTCCACAAAATATTTGTGAATATTCTTAGCATGGCCGTTGCATGCTCTTTTTCTCTTGATATGTCGACTGCCATTGGGTTTTGCATCAGGTTGTTTCTTGATGCTATGACAACTAATTATATTACCAGTTGTGATAGTACCCAGGCTGTAAATCTACATACTATTGTACTTCATAGATTACTGTGTGACATTTAACTCTAAATGAAGATCGGTCCTCATATATACTAGGAGTTTCCCCATGTGTAAGAATTTTATAGGATTTTATAAATGTATATATATTCAATGGATATCCTGATTGTATGCTGTCTGGTTCTGAGCGTTTTAATTTTTTGCATGTTCTCTTGTAAATCTGAGCTGTTAAATGGTTTATGACTAACAAATATATAAACATGTTTCAGTCTATTATGCTGTATGTACACAGAGTTTGGTTTAACGCCATTACTTTCATTTTCAAGGTTTAAGCACTACTCTGGTTATCCATTACTTTCTGTAAGCTTGCATTGTACACCCAGATGTACGTTATGTATATACTCCTTTTTATGCAGGGGCCTGAAGATGACATAATGAAATGCTGAAACTGGTAGCCTTCAAAATAAAATAAAATTACATCTTAAATTACAGTGCTGTTGGTGAATTTCATTGACATTGACTATTACCTAACAAGCCAACGGACCAATAGATTATTATTTTTATGTTGCAAACTGTGGCTGTGAATGTTAATGTTTTCTCTGGATTTATTCGTTACACGACTATATTAAAAATTTGATGTACAATCTTTTTGTTTTCTTACCATAATTTGTTTTCAGTATCTTTGGTTGTTGAAACTATTCAAGATTTGTAAGATCACAATTTCACACACAATTGCTTCTGCATTATGGATGAGGTGCCTCAGTGAAAACAGGTCAACTGAAGGATGGGATACAACCCATCAGCTTCAATCAATGATGTCATAGTTTACTCATAGATATTAATTTTCGAGCCATAGATAATAAATCGGTTATCTTCTGTGGCAAAGCGTCATCATTGTAAAACGAAATAAATGAAAGAGCTTATAAAAGACAGGGCTAGATATTGTGTACAATTTTTGTCACTTGTATTAAATTATTTGTTCATTCCAATTCATTCAATATTTATTTTCATTCTTAGTGAGTTGGAGATATTTTGGAAGAATTGTTTTTTATTCTTGACAGCTTTTACTTTTTGATTTTTGTTTGTAGGTATGGATTTGTACATTCCTATGAATATGCAAGACCTGAAGCAGGATTTGTCAACTGCAGTTCAGAATACAAATTTTATGGTTGTCTCTATTTTTCGCCTTTGCTAGCACTATTATCACTATGGTATTTTTCACTTGATACTAGTACTTTTGGAGGTGTATCCTATTCATCAGTTGACATATATAGGTCAACTGAAGTTTGGGATACGAATTTTATGTGTGTTGGAAGAATAGGATAACAGTGCTAGTGAAGGCGAAAAAGTCGACATACGTTAAATTTGTATCCTGTACCATGAAAATATGTATCTCGTACTTCAGATGACCTATAAAGATCAGATGAAGTTCGGGACATAACTCATATATGTCAACTGAGGCACCTCATGCTAATGTTACTTCTGTCCCTTTTGGCTTTCTTTTTTGCACTAGTATCCCATTCTTCAGTTGAGCTATATAGGTTAACTGAAGAATAGGACACTAGGTCTCAAAGAAGAGATACAGTTAACACTGTGTTCGAAATATGATTGTGCATGATATATGTGATGTAGCTGTAAAAGATCTCGGACTATGAGACCATCTCTGTCAAATAACAACAGTAAAATCAGGCATCAAATCATTCCCTAAACTACAAGCATACAAATGACATCCATCAGAAATCAAAATAAAAGATTTTTCAAAAGAACTAGAAAAATAAAACTGGGATGAAGTGTACAAGGAAACCAATGTGAATATGAAATTCCCTAAATTCTCCACATTGTTTCAATTGAATTTTGAAAAGGCATTTCCAAAAGTATGCATGTCTGTATCAACATCTCACAAAAACAGATGGATAACAGCAGATATTAAGAAGTCCTCCCAAACACTTTAATTCTTCAGTTCCATGAAACAGATTAGCAGTGATCCAGAATTCTTAAATTTTTATCATAGATACAAAAAGATCTATAGGAAGGTGCTGATTGCTGCAAAAAAGTCATTTAATGACAAAATAATATGTAATGCAGAGAATAAAAGCAAAGCAGTGTGGGATGTTATAAAAAAGTAAACAGGGAGAGGCAAACAAATGCAGAATAACATACTGCTAAGGGAGAAGGATAAGATAATAAATGATCCAAAACACTTAGCAAACTATGTAAACGAGCATTTTTCAAGTATTGCAGAGAAGTTACAGCAACAATTCCCCTGAACAAATATAACACCTTTAAACGATGTTGCACTAAATACAATGATGTTACCTCCAACCACAGAGAATGATGTCAATAAAACTGTTCAAAAACTAAAAAATAAAAAGTCACATAGGCTGAGATGAAGTACCAATGTGTGTACTGATACAATGCATAAGGATTATACATGGCCCCTTAACAAATATAACAAATGAATCCTTCACATCAGGGACATTTCCAGAGCAGCTAAAACAGGCAAGTGTTGTACCTTTGCTTAAGAAAGGTAATGCAGAAGACACAGAAAATTACCAGCCCATTTCCCTGCTATCACCATACTCAAAAATAATAGAAGCAATTACAAAAGAATTACCTGAATAAATACAATCTCTTCAGCAAATCACAGTTTGGTTTCCGAAATGGGAAAACTACAGAGTCAGCAACAGTAGAATTCACAAAAGCTGTACTTGATACTCTTGATAAAGCTGAGTGTGTCACAGGCATATTTTTGGATCGTTCTAAGGCGTCTGATAAAACCGACCACAAGATTCTGTTAATAAATTATAAAATTATAAGCATTAGGAATAAGAGGGGTAGCTAATGACTGGTTTTGGTTATACCTAACAGATAGGGTACAAAGAGCAGAGATAACACATACTTCAAATAGATCTAAACATTTAGTAAAACACTTAGCAGAACCAAACTACATTAATATAGGAGTTCCACAAGGTAGAATATTAGGACCAATACTGTTCCTGATATACATCAATGACTTTCTCAGTACTCTTACTCATGGTGAGAAAATTCTCTTCACTGATGACAGCAATATTATAGTCACTCAGATAACAGGAGAACTCTTTGCCCAGAAGGCAAATGAAACTGTCAAGAAAGTTTATGATTGGTCAATAAGCAATAAAGTGGCATTGAACATTAAGAAAACTAATGCCATCAATTTCAGTTTGAAGAGGAAAAATGACGCTGTTAAATTAAATGTAGATGGCACCTCTATAGACTGTGTAACAAACGCAAAATTTCTAGGAATGAATATTGATTCTCAGTTGAAGTGATGTGAACACACAAAGGTACTTGCAAACAGAATGTCATCAGCATGTTATGCGCTTAGAATCCTATCATCAGTGTGTAACATGCAGTGTCTTTTAATTACATATTATTCATATGTACACTCAATTCTTAGCTATGGTATTGTTTTTGGGGAACAAACGCACAAAATATGAACACAATTTTCAAACTCCAGAAAATAGCCATAAGAATAATAACCAAAAATAGTAGTTGCGGTCATTGTAAAGATCTGTTCAAAACATTGGCGATTTTAGCTGCTCCATGTGAATACATTTACCAGTCAGTTGCACACACCAAAAATAACGTTGGTAATTACTGCACAAACAGCTCTGTCCATTACCATGCTACAAGAGATACACTCAACTTATATTTACCAAGAAAAAATAATCATAAAACTCAAAACAACATTTAGTACCAAGGAATCAAACTGTACAATAAATTACCAAAAGAGATTAAAGAAATTGCAAAAATACATTTATTTAAAAAGGCATCTAAAAAGTACCTGTTATGCAATACATTTTATGCAGTGACGGATTATTTAGCTAAAACAGAGTAGGGGTCTGATAAAAAATGTTATACAAATAAATAATAATAATAACGATTATAAAATATCCAACATTCCACATAACACCTTCACTTTATGTTTTCTTCATTCTTTTTTTCCATTCTAGAAGTACTTACCCCAAGCTATGCATAGCACAATACTAACACCTCTTCCTCTTTCTGAGCTCAACATCTCACTCATTATGGAGGGATGCTGACTCAGTTTTTCAGGATAGCAAATAGGAATTTGCAGTACAGAAAATGGCCCAGAGGTCACCAGTGTGTGTGTGTGTTTGTTTGTGTGTGTGTGTGTGTGTGTGTGTGTGTGTGTGTGTGTGTGTGTGTGTGTAGTGAGTGAAGCGTTATGAAACAATGTGTGTATAGTGTGTGCAGTGACTGATAGTGAGATATGAGTGAACAGTGTGGCATTACATTATTTAATAAGTTATTTGTAAAAAAAAGTGTTGTATAACAGGAGTAAGTCTAATGATTGTCTCTAACTGGAAGTCTGTAAATATATGTGTATACAAATTAGCTTATTTTAAATTGATCTAAATTTGTAAATACTTTGACATGTCCTATATCCTTGTGAAAAGATCCACAGATGAATAAAGCTACTACTACTACTACTACTACTACTACTACTACTATGTCCATCACCTGTTTACTCTGTCCTACATTCTTTTGTTTCTCAACATTCGTCTTTGCTGTTAAATTTGAGCAATACGTCACCTGTGGTAACAGCTGACGTCATTGATCGAATCCGATGGTTGTATCCCATTCTTCAGCAATCGTGCGAAAATTTTCCTTGATAGAATTCTTAATCGTAAATCTATTACCACACTTTTACAGTCACTGGGTGTTACCAGTGAATTTTGCTAGTGGAAATTACATGGTGCTGACAAAGATTCCAGCTTCAAGAACATCTGATGAATACATGTGGAGATGTAGAGGAAGTAATATATGGAGTTCTATCTGTAGAAGGACCTAGTTCGAAACATCGAGGCTGAATTTAGAAGTAATAGTCCTGTTAACTTCCTATTTTTGCTTTGAATATTCCGCTGAATCCGCTATGCACGAAACAGGGATTGTGTATGGCACTGTAGGTAACTGGTTCTCAAAAATGTTCAAATGTGTGTGAAATCTTATGGGACTTAACTGCTATGGTCATCAGTCCCTAAGCTCACACACTACTTAAACTAAATTATCCTAAGGACAAACACACACACTCATGCCCAAGGGAGGACTCGAATCTCCACCAGGACCAGCTGCCCAGTCCGTGACTGCAGCACCTTAGACCGTTCGGCTAATCCTGCATGGCAGCTGGTTCTCATTCTATAGGGTGGATTGAAATCGTATCAAAAAAGTGTTAATATCTTTAATTGAAGAATATGTCGATGAAGGTTCAGTAGTAATGTCAGATGGGCTTGCTTGATACAAGAGTTGGGTCACATGGGTCATCGTAGTTTGGTTGTAAATCATGACATTCAGTGTAAAGATTATGAGATGGGGTCATGTACAAATGCAATTGAGGGACGTTGGGGGGGGGGGGGGGGGGGGCTGTAACATCTGTTGCAGAACGGAGAAGGAGATGGATTTCAGTGTTGCAAGGCCATTTGGTTGAATAGTGTTGGAGGAAGAGTATTTCTTAAGGTTATTGTGTATTTTTAGCCTTTATGAGCGTAATCAGCAAACTGTACAAGCTTTGTTTTGTTAGTTAGGTGTCAGTGGATTTTTCTTGTTTTCTGTTGCTTTTCTTTCCGTTACTATGATCTGTGGATTTGTGGCATTTTTTGGTTTCTCTGTGGTGGGACGTTTTTCTGTTGTTTTAATATTTTTTGAGTACAATGATAGGGCAAGAGGTTAGTTGTATGTGTAGGTTTCTGTCTCTGATTTGTGATATTCTTTGTGTTTTCCATTTTAAGATTTTGCAGCCAGGTGAGGGAGGATGGTGGGGAAGAACTAATTTGAGTGGCACCTCCTTTGTGCCTGGCATTTAGCGTTTATTATTAATTTTTAGTTAATTATTTTGGCTTTTGCATATTTTGTTGTAGTTTGACCTCATACCATTCTTATTCCTTGTAATGTTCTATTTTGCTCTCCTTGTCAGCTTCAATGTTCAGCTCCTCTGGGAGTTCATAAGTGGTAAGCTTCTTTATATGTAGCCATTTTCTTTTTTCCATTTCAATGTTTCTGCTATACTTCTGTCAGTTTCACTTTCATTCCTGCGGTACACATGCTACGGTTTTCATTTTTGAGCCATTGTAGCTGGTGTGAATTATGTGTAGCCTAGGTACAGATTCCAAGGTTTGTCATTTTTGTGATTTTGTGTTTCAGGTGTAGAGTGATGTTTTTTTATAGATTTTCATTTTAGGAAATGTTTTCTTTACTACCTAACAATAATGTCTTTTGAGTTGTATTAGTAGCTTTGTCCCGCACAGGTGAATTCTTTCGTTGATTCCAAGATATGCAAATTCTGCATTTTTATAATGTGTGTTCACAGTGGTTTGTTTTAATATTTCCATTGATTACATTTCTTCTGTGAAAAAGTTGCTAATATTGGAATTGGTAACTATAACTGATTTCCTATATAGGCATGTAGATAAAAATGGGATGACCCAATGGTATTGTTGGAATGGGTCAGACTGCACATATATTACCGACTGAAGAGGACATACGTCGCAACACCAAGTGTCATCTTCTGCACTACTGGACATGGACAACACCACCTCGGTACCACAAGATGAAGTGGTACCGTCACTACCAATAACAGAGGCTGAAGAAATTCAAGCAACACCTTTACTACCTACGACAGCTGGGCATCAGGTGATATATATTCCCGGATGTCTGCTCTTCACACAGTGGTTAGCACACTGGACTCACACTCGGGAGGACGACAGTTCAATCCCGCGTCCGGCCATCCTGATTTAGGTTTTCCGTGATTTCCGTAAATCGCTTCAGGCAAATGCCGGGATGGTTCCTTAGAAAGGGCACAGCCGATTTCCTTCCCCATCCTTCCCTAATCCGAGCTTGTGCTCTGTCTCTAATGACCTCGTTGTCGATGGGACGTTAAACAGTAATCTCCTCCTCCTCCTCTGCTCTTCAGTGCGAGGGGTGGAGTGGGAGGCGTTTCTGAGAGTCGCCAGAAGAACATCTGCGAATGCACAGTGAAGCATAGCATTATTCTGTGGCGACGAGGGCACGGACAATCTTCTTCACTCTTTGATTTTTATTACTAATCTTCATATTGACTTAGATTTTCGAGTTCATGGTGTTTGAGCTTGAAAATAAAAAGTTATTGCCTAACGACTTCGTTGAATCTCTTCAGTGAACAGAGATAAGCTGTAGCTGGCTGAAATGTAAATACTTAAGCCCATTATTCTGTGACGACGAGCGCACGGACAATCTTCTTCACTCTTTGATTTTTATTACTAATCTTCATATTGACTTAGATTTTCGAGTTCATGGTGTTTGAGCTTTAAAATAAAAAGTTATTGCCTAACGACTTCGTTGAATCTCTTCAGTGAACAGAGATAAGCTGTAGCTGGCTGAAATGTAAATACTTAAGCCCATTATTCTGTGACGACGAGCGCACGGACAATCTTCTTCACTCTTTGATTTTTATTACTAATCTTCATATTGACTTAGATTTTCGAGTATATGGTGTTTGAGCTTGAAAATGAAAATTTATTGCCTAACGACTTCGTTGAATCTCTTCAGTGAACAGAGATAAGCAGTAGCTGGCTGAAATGTAAATACTTAAGCCCATTTTACACAGGACATGCCACATGAACAACAAAATCCCCATCTGCTGCAGTGCTCCACCCGACAGACGGTTCAGCAACAAAATCGCGTTTACACAATACATGCCTGTCTAGTCGTCTGCTCTACAGGTCTACTGTTTTTGTTATCAAATACTAGGAAGTGAACTAACGGCTTAAATTTACTCTTCGCGACTATAAAGTATTCTACGAGTATGTCCTTTTGTAATGATTACTATATTTAACTGTATTTCAGACGGACACTGTGACGCTGTATTTAGTTGTTTTCGTGCAGTTTATGTGAAAGTAAGTCACTTACATGTGTAAACGACCTCACTATAAAAGCTCGAAATCATGGACAAACCAATAGAAATGTTGCTTTTCTGTTGCCAGAATTAATTTACTAGATTAACTCACGTTTTTCCTTTGATGAGAAGGAACTTTATGGCTCTTATGCGAGTGAACAAGAACATTTTTCTTAAGAGCGGTCCCAGATAGATCCAGACCACTGGTTTACATTCACTTACTAATACAAGCGTCTTATCGGTTTAAATCCAGTGAACGCTTATAGCAGATGTTCCACCCTTAACTATTTTTAAGATGAATGAACTACAACGTTTCGTTGAGCAGGAGACACAAGTCACAAAGAACTTCGCGCTGTTCGTCAGTTGCGCTCTCCACTTGGAGGTCTGCACATCTGCGAAGCACCTACATATGCGTGAGAATAGGATCCATGCTATTCCGCCTTCTAGCGATCGTACACCCGAATCTCGTGCAGGTGGGTCCGTCTACACGTTAGATGCTGGCGGAAATGGTGCGTCATGGGTAATCTTGCAAGCTCATATGTCTCATGTGGAAAGGGCTTTAAAGATCGATTCTGGAAATCCGCTTCTGGTTCTCGAATTATCAATTCCGCATCCTATTGTCGTTCCCATGTAAACGCAACCGGTTTTGAAACGTTCTTGCGCTGTCAGGTATCGTCTTCTTTTTAAAAATTTTCGGCTAATATGGGCGGAGTGGCTTTTTGGGCAGTGAAGGATGAGTAGAAGTATTAGACTGAAGCTGTTTACACCTAGACTGATTGAAGAGAAATAGTGATTGTACTGATTAAATCATAAACTGCGTCAGTTGTTTCCCAGGCGCCATATTTAACTGCGGTAGAAAACCCGCTTCAGACCTTAATATGTAAACACGATAGCCAAAAACAGTTCCCGACATTCGGTTTTCGTATTTCGGAAGATGTGTCGCACGTAAACGTAGTGAGTGTGAGTACAACTTGACGTGGAGGTCAGTTTGTGACCTGGCCTTTAAGATTTTCCTTCTTGTCGATAGCTTCGTAGATGTAAACTTTGAAATTTAGGTATGTTTTTGGATAGGGTGTGCCTTTAGCGAAACGCAATTTTGTGTTTTAACCCAAACATGTTTCACTGCAGTTCCAGCATCTTCAGTGGGGTTTTATTTTTCATCTGTTTAAGTCAAAGGGTCTTCCTTGCTGTTTGTAAACATGTAGCTATTACTTTTTAAATCGTAATTACAAATATTTGAAAAAAAACACATAAATTATTAATTCATACCTTTATATCACATGGTGTGGTTTTTCTGATGTGTTGTGTTTCTACAGTGACCAATTTGTTCCACAGTTTGTCAACTGAAACCACTTATACCTCAAAGTAGATAAATTGTTTAAGCCAAAATTAAGATTTGAAAACTTGTTATTTCTATGCCTGAAATTATTTAATTCTATGTGTATGTGTGTGTGTGTGTGTGTGTGTGTGTGTGTGTGTGTGTGTGTGTGTGTGTGTGTGTGTGTGTCTATTTACATAAAGTTTCACTTACATTTTCCTTTTAATCATCTTCATCACTTTCAAACACTATATATTGAGTTGCCACTGTCACTCTCACTGTAACTGTTTCACTGCTTTACCAGATGTAAAAACAAACATGGCGGGCAATGGAAGAATTGAAGGTGTAAAAACAAGATGGCTGACAGGGGAACAGTTGAAGGTGTTCCTGGCGGTTGTTCTGAATCTTTCAGAGGTGTCTGTGATTTTTTCTTTTTGCTTTTGTGTGTGTGTGTGCTTGTGTGTGTGTGTGTGTGTGTGTGTGTGTGTGTGTGTGTGTGTGTGTATGTGTGTGTGTGTGTGTGTGTGTGTGTGTGTGAAAAGGGAGAGGGAGAAGGGGAGAGAGAGAGAGAGAGAATGGCAGTAGATTTAGGGATTTCTTTCTTTTTTTTATTTTTATTTTTTTATTATTTTTGTGTGTGGGGGGGCTGGGATGGTTGGGGGGGGGGGGGGGGGGAAGGTGAGAGCTCTATAGGTTGGTTATCACTTGTTTGCCTTCCACTATGGCTTTTTGTATCTGATAATTTTCTTCAATTATTAGTTTTTGTGGGGGGGCTGTTGCTGCATTGGAGGATTTTCAAATCCATATTGATGTCTGTTGGGTTATGTTTCTTGTCCATGAGATGTTCAGCAAATGTGAAATGTCAGCTGTTACTTTTTAATGCTCTTCTGTGTTCTGTGTATCTAGTATTAAAAAGGAACACCTACAACTGTTCCACTATCAGCAATCTTTTTACACTTTCAATTGTTCCACTGCCCACCATGTTTGTTTTTATAGCTAGTAAAGCAGTGAAACAGTTACACTGAGAGTGACACTGGCAACTCAATATATAGATTAGATCACTACTTGTTCCATAGATCATGAATACGACACTTCGTATTGATGTGGAACATGTCAGGTTAATAAAAGGTGTCTATACAAGATATTACATTACACAAAATATTACATGACACTTAATACACTAATGACGATTAAAATTGGTACACCAAGAAGAAATGCAGACGATAAAGGGGTACTCATTGGACAAATATATTATACTAGAACTGACATGTGATTACATTTTCACGCAATTTGGATGCATAGATCCTGAGAAATCAGTACCCAGAACAACCACCTTTGGCCGTAATAACAGCCTTGATGCGGCTGGACGTTGAGTCAAACAGAGCTTGGATGGCGTGTACAGGTACATCTGCCCATGCAACTTCAGCACGATACCACAGTTCATCAAGAACAGTAACTGGCATATTGTGACGAGCCAGTTATTCAGCCACCATTGACCAGACGTTTTCAATTGGTGAGAGATCTGGAGAATGTGCTGGCCAGGGCAGCAGTCGAACATTTTCTGTATCCAGAAAGGCCTGTACAGGACCTGCAACATGCCATTGTGCATTATCCTGCTGAAATGTAGGGATTTGCAGGGATCGAATGAAGGGTAGAGCCACGGGTAGTAACACATCTGAAATGTAACGTCCACTGTTCAAAGCGCCGTCAATGCGAACAAGAGGTGACCGAGACATGTAACCAATGGCACCCCATACCATCACGCCAGGTGATACACCAGTATGGTGATAACGAATATACGCTTCCAATGTGTGTTCACCGCAATGTTGCCAAACATGGATGCGACCATCATGCTGCTGTAAACAGAAACTGGATTCATCCGAAAAAATGACATTTTGCCATTCGTGCACCCAGGTTCATCGTTGAGTACACCATCGCAGGCACTCCTGTCTGTGATGCAGCATCAAGGGTAACCGCAGCCATAGTCTCCGAGCTGATAGTCCATGCTGCCGCAATCGTCGTCGAACTGTTTGTGCAGGTGGTTGTTGTCTTGCAAACGTCCCCATCTGTTGACTCAGGGATCGAGACATGGCTGCACGATCCATTACAGCCATGAGGATAAGATGCCTGTCATCTCGACTGCTAGTGATACGAGGCCGTTGGAATCCAGCACGGCGTTCCATAGTACCCTCCTGAACCCACTGATTCCATATCCTGCTAACAGTCATTGGATCTCGACCAACGCGAGCAGCATTGTCGCGACACGATAATCCGCAGTCGCGATTGGCTACAATCCGACCTTTATCAAAGTGATGGTATGCATTTCTCCTGTTTACACGAGGCATCACAGCAATGTTTCACCAGACAACGCCAGACAACTGCTGTTTGTGTTTGGGAAATCGATTGGAAACTTTCCTCATGTCAGCACGTTGTAGGTGTCGTCACTGGCGCCAACCTTGTGTGAATGTTCTGGAGAGGTAATCATTTGCATATCACAGCATCTTCTTCCTGTCAGTTAAATTTCGCATCTGTAGCACGTCTTCTTTGTGGTGTAGCAATTTTAATGGCCAGTAGTGTATTTTTAATTTCTTTGTGGGGGGTGGGGAAATTACCCACTTACTATATCCAAAAATTCATCTAATGATTAGAAGGATTTGCCATTCAGAAATTCTTTTAATTTCCTTTTAAATGCTATATGGCTATCTGTCACACTTTTGATACTATTAGGTAAGCGACCAAAGATTTTTGTGGCAGCATAATTTACCCCCTTCTGAGCCAAAGTTAGATTTAACTTTGAGTGGTGAAGATCATCCTTTCTCCTAGTGTTGTAGCCATGTACACTGCTATTATTTTTGAATTCGTTTGGATTGTTAATAACAAATTTCATAAGTGAATATATATATATATATATATATATATATATATATATATATATATATTTTGTGAGGCTACAGTGAAGATTTCTAGCTCTTTAAATAGGTGTCTGCAGGATGATGTTGGATGAGCTCCAGCAATTATTCTGATTACACGCTTTTGTGCAATGAACACCCTTTTACTCAATGATGAGTTACCCCAGAATATGATGCCATACGAAAGCAGAGAATGAAAATAGGTGTGGTAAGCTAATTTACTGAGATGTATATCGCCAAAATTTGCAATGACACTAATTGCATAAGTAGCTGAACTCAAACGTTTCAGCAGATTTTCAGTGTGTTTTTTCCAGTTCAACCCCGCATCAATGCATACACCTAGAAATTCTGAACATTCTACCTTAGCTACCGATTTCTGATCGAATTCTATATTTATTAATGGTGTCATTCCATTTACTGTGTGGAACTGTATATAATGTGTTTTGTCAAAGTTTAATGAGAGCCCATTTGCAGAGAACCACTTAATCATTTTCTGAAAAACATCGTTTACAATTTCAGCAGTTAATTCTTGTCTGTTGGGTGTGATAGCTATACTTGTATCATCAGCAAAAAGTTCCAGTTTTGCATCTTCGTGAATATAGAATGGCAAGTCATTAATATATACTAAGAACAGCAGAGGACCCAAGACCGAACCTTGTGGCACCGCATTCCTGTTTGTTTCCCAGTTTGAGAAATCACCAGTTTTTTGCATATTATGTGAACTGCTTATTTCAACTTTCTGCACTCTTCCAGTTAGGTATGATTTAAACCATTTGAGTGCTGTCCCATTCATACCATAGTACTTGAGCTTATCTAGAAGTATTTCATGATTTACACAATCAAAAGCCTTTGAGAGATCACAAAAAAAATGCCAACAGGTGACTTCTGGTTACTCAGAGCATTTAATATTTCATTAGTGAAAGTATATACAGCATTTTCCGTTGAAAAACCTTTCTGGAAACCAAACTGACATTTTGTTAAAACTTTATTTTTACAAAGGTGTGAAGCTACTATACAATACATTACTTTTTCAAGAATTTTGGACTGTCACTGTTTGACAGTGATGAAGATGATTAAAAGAAAAATGTAGTGAAACATTATGTAAATACACACACACACACACACACACACACACACAGAATTAAATAATTTCAGGCATAGAAATAACAAGTTTTCAAATTGTAATTTTGGCTTAAACAGTTTACCTACTTTAAGGTATAAGTGGTTGCAGATGACAAACCGTGGAACAAAACGGACACTGCAGAAACACAACACGTCAGGAAAACCACACCATGTGGTAAAAAGGTATGAATTCGTAATTTATGTGTTTTCTCAAATATTTGCAATTACGATTTAAAAACTGATAGCTACATGTATACAAAAAGCAAAGAACACTTTATCTTTAACAGCTGGAAAATGAAAGGCCACTGAAGATGCTGCAACTCCAGTAAAACATTTTGGGTTAGAAAACAAAACTGTGTTTTGCTAAAGGCGGACCCTATCCAAAAAGATACGTATTGTTAAAGCAAACACGGAACGAAAGAGCTTCAACCCCAAGATGATTATTTTGACGTTTTTTTTTTTTTTTTTTTTTTTTTTTTTTTGTTCGTGCGATGGCTGGGGTTCTAGCTCCTTAGGAGCTTGGTCCCCCGTGTGTGCAGGATAGGTTTTTCTTAATTGGGGGCTCCATTTATTTATTAGCAAGAACAAATAATGGGGTCTCCTTTTTCAGCGCTTTGGGACTCACTATGGACACTTTCGCCCTTTTGTGGTCCTCATTTAATGGTGGTTCATGGGCTTGAGTATTGTTTCTTGTGTTCTACTTGTTTGTGTTCTTTCTTCACTCTCATCGGTTCCTCTGTAGGTGCTTACTATTGTTGGTTCCTAATGATTGATAGAGGTACCTTGACTTTGTGCCAGGCGGTTGGTTCCACCGTGGCGATGTCTTCAAGCCTGTTGTTCGTGGGTCTGAGTCTCTCTATCTTTGTCACCAGTTTCCTGGTGGCTTCTTCGATTTGTTCAGCTATTCGTGGCATCTCGAGTTCCCTGTGGATTGCCTCTGTGCTGGTCCATGGAGGTGCGTGTAGGGTGAGTTTTAGGCACCTGTTCTGGAGTGTCTGCAGTTTCTTGATGTTCGTCTTGCACGTGATGCCCCATGCGGAGCACCCGTACAGGATGGCCGGCTGTATTATTGCCTTGTAAATCCGCAACTTAGTCCGGGTTGTCATTTCTTTGCTTGTCAGAAGTGGGTAGATAGCGTGGATTGCCCTTGTAATTTTCATCTTCTTCTCCTTGATGTGGTCTGTGAATAACATTTTCTTGTCAAGTGTGACTCCTAGATATTTTACTTTGTTTGTCCAGTTGATTCTATGTCCGTTGAGTTGTATTCTGTCTTGTATGTCCGGTCTGCGTCTTGTGAACAGGATGGCTTTGGTCTTTTCTGCGTTAATTTTTATTTTATTTAGCTTTGCCCACTTTTCAGTTAGGTTAGTTTGTTCTTGTAGTCGTCTCATTGTGGTGTCTAGTCTTCTGTGGCTTGTCAGTATTGCCGTGTCATCGGCGAATTGGGCCAGTACTGTATCCTCTGTTTTTGGAATGTCATTCACGTACACTGTGAAGAGGGTGGGAGACAGTACCGATCCCTGAGGAATCCCTTCCTCCAAGGTCTTGGTTTCAGATCTTTGCCCGTTTATTTTTACAAAGAATCGTCTGTTTGTCATGAAGCTGTTGATCATGCGTAAGTAGCACCTGGGTATGTCGGTATCTTCTTTTAGCTTCACCAGCAGATTGTTCCTCCACACCTTGTCGTATGCTTTTTCGACGTCCAGCATTAGTGCTGCTGTGTACTTTGCCAGGTTCATTGCTTTTGTGATCTCCTCTGTGATTCTTAGCAGCTGGAGCTCCGCTGATAACGTTTGTTGGTAAGCGAACTGTTCTCTCCTGATGACGTTCCCATCCAGGAGGGGTTGTCTTATTCGCGGGAGCAGCACACGTTCTAGAAGCTTCGACATGGTGCAGAGTAGGCTAATCGGGCGGTGGTTCTCGGGCTTCTTTAGATCTTTCTCTGCCTTGGGGATCGGTACTATCTTGCTGATTTTCCACGCATCTGGAAAGTAGTTTAGCATCATGCACGCATTTATGATGCGTGTTAGTAGCACCAGCGGTTTTCGTGGGATTTGTTTCAGCTGTTCGTTTGTGATGTTGTCTGGTCCAGGTGCTGAGCGTGTTCCTAGTCTTGCTATTACTCTCCGGACCTCTGTTGGTGTCGTCAGTTCTGGCCTATCATCTGCTGGTGTGTTTTTGATTGCGTCAGCCTCCTGGTTGATGTGTCTGGCGAATTCTATCTCTTCTAGTGTTGGGTTACCCTCCTCTTCTATCTTGTTCTGCTCCTCATAGGTCTGGGCGAAGAGCTCTGCTTGTCGTAGTGCGTCAAATACTACGGTGTTTCCGTCCATTAGTGCTGACTTTCTTGGTTTAGGGTTCTTTAGGCTTTTGATCAGCTTCCAGTCCTCTCTTCCTCTGAGTGTTAGCTCACTCATGCGGTCCTCCCACTTTTCCGCCTTCCATTCTAGCACTCTTTTGTGTATTTCACGCGTGAGTCTATTCACCTCTCTTCTGTCTTCTGGGTTTCTGTCTCGAATCCATCGCTTCCTCGCTCTGTTTTTGAGGTACTTGAGGTCTTGGATCAACGGTGGGAGCTCGCTGTTCTTTCCTTCCACGAATGTCATTTTGGTTGTGGCCTTTCTTTGCGCGTTTAGCCACAGTCTAGTTAGTAGTTTAGCTCTCTGGTCGTAACTATTAAGTATATCTTTGGCATAATTCCGCATCATTTGAAATGTACCTTTTGTTGACGTTTATGTTTAGCTGAAATAATGGATGACAATCCACTGAGTTCTTTAAAGGAAGCTTTACAAGCATGCGTATCCAGTGGCAATAGTAAGTAACTCATAGAAAGAAAGTACGTTTGTAAACCCTAACTTATATTTGATACACCAAATACCTTACTTTACGATGTAACTTGTTGTGCAGAGAAATCACCAGAGAAATTGAAAGAATTGGAACAGCAGCTGTATAGAAAGTATCTGACTGAATGGCGCTCTGAACCGAAAGAAAACCATTCGTCCTACGACGTAATACCGAAGTTCTATCGCAAGGTTAGTCAGTGTTCCATTCATGACTTTTTTTTCACTTTTCTCCTAAACGTGCAGTCTTACGTTCTCACCACTTCAGGAGCATGGTAATTACTGTTTTATACCTTAATTTCGTTAAAAGTATATGTGGTGATTTAATAATTGCCCAAAATTTGCAGCTACCAAAGCAAGATGATGTTCTTGCGCAAAAGTTGAGAGAAGAAGCCAGAGCTGTGTTTCTACAACGAAGAGGCCGTCAGTTGTTGAACAGCAATGAACTGAAGGTTTGTAACATTTGTTGGTTCTTCGAACTGTTGCTGGTTTTATCTGATGTGATTGCCTGCAATCTGTTAATTTTTAAAATGTCGTAGGCTCTGTGGGTCCTGCTGGAGAATCATCATAGCCCACCCTTATCAGATGATGAACAGTTAATTAACTATGAAGACTTTCTGAAAGTGGCAGAGAAGGGAGGACCAAAGTGCAAGTAAACATCGTTCTTGTTTATTAGGGTACGATCTTGCTTTAGAGATGGATTGTTTATTTGTATTAATGATAATGCCCATCTCCGTGATTGACTGCATGATTTTTTAAGTGTGTTAGCGCAAAGTTTCTTCACACTGTGTGTAAAAATGAGCCTCATAGCTTTAAAGTACTGTTGAACAATAAATCTTTTTTTGTGTGCTGTTTATTGTAGAGGCAACTGAGAGCATGGCATCAGTATTTTGCTCTGAGGTAGTGCCTCTGTGCTATAATCAGTTTTTCACCACAAACAGGCTGTTTTTAGTTTCATATTCATTAGTTATCTATATAAAGGGACTGAGACTTGATTACATATGTTTGTGTTTTCAGCAGGGTGCTGCTATCTGACTCTCTCCAATTGATCAGGGAGAAGCTCAATTCCATAATGACTAACCTCTTCCAGTTTGTTCTCACATCTAAATTCCTTCTCTTCAATAGTGGTTGTGAACAAACAGATGGTTTCACCAAGGGTTGCCCTCTGTTAACAGTAGAGCTTGAACATATGCATGGAGGATTTTGAAGAGAATGATCTCAAAAATGGTGCACTGAAATTCATGTGTGTCCGTAGCTATTGTGGTGACACATTTGACATGAGGCTACATGGGTGTGATGGCTTCAGTATTTCCTCCAATGTTTGAACACTGCAACTCAGCATCAGTTCACCATTGAAGTGGAAGATACTATGGAGCACAGTGTGTGCAGAAAATCCATCCATGCTTCTTTGTACCTGCACACTTTCAGCTACCATTATTGCCAACAACTTGAAGATGTGCAACGTGCACTGATCCATGGGGTGTATGCAATATCTGACAAAGAAAGCATACCAATGGAGCTCACCTGTCGTAAAGGTGTAGTCTAAGAGAACAGATAAAATGAGTGACAAATCCGACTTGCTTTTGAGCAGAAGGTAGACGCCCAACAAATGGAACACTATGAGGAGAATAAGACAGTGGCATACCTGCTGCGTGCCAACAAAGTTTCAGAACAACTAGCAGAATCGTGGCTTCGTGTAATGTGTTTTTTGTCTTCCTCCAAAAACATGAGCACCGTTAGGTACTCTGAAAGGTGAGGTGGGACTTTGTCAGCTGGGTGCCTATCATAATCTGTGTAATACGGTTAGCCGTACATCAACCAGAATGTGCAGACAGTCAAAGAAGGATGCCTGGAGCACAGGAGACTTGCCGAACTCAACTAAATGTGTATTTGTGTAACACTACATAGCTATGGTGCGCTTCATGAAATGTGAACAAATGCAAGTGTTAAGACAAACATCACCATTTTGGGATTGTCTCTTAAAGGAGGCTGTTGAGTGAGCAGCGGCCTGATCAATATGGACAGTGGTTCACTCTTAGTAAAGCGTGAGACACAATCTTCAGTCACCGAAGTCACAGCATTGACAAAGAGCGGCTTCCACATCCAATGGGAGAAGCAGAAATACTGATAGGCCAGAGTTCATGTGCACCATGCAGCAAAATACGGTGTATCAGAAACATAAATAGTTGTACCTCCAATATATTGTCATCATTGGTTTCAAAAAGTCATTATATTGCTACTTTAGGAAACATTCCATCTCTATTTTTAGCTATGATAATTCTATAAAATCACAAGGGTTAATCAAATATAAACCGGAATTTCTTTTTATAAGTGTATTTAAGCTTCAGAAAAATTCATACACACAAATTTGTCTTTTTATGTAGTATCCTGTATGGGAAATACATTTTTCCCATTGGATAGGCAGTTTCTTGGTTCTATTTTTGTAAAATGAATGTGGCTGTGACAACAGCTAGTTGCACATGAACACTTCATCAAATCTGTGTCCTCAGGTTGCTTCCTTTAGTGGTCCAAACAAATGAAAATTGCAGTGGGATAAGTCTGGACTGTAGGAAGGATGTTGTAGCATGGTCCAGAACAATTCTTGGACATTTTGTTGAGTTTTGGTAGCAGTGTCGTATCGAGCATTATCATGAAGCCTGATTGCATCCTGGATTGGAAATGTGTGCGTTTTCTGGTGATATGCACATTTTTTGTTTAGTCCAAAAGTTGGCAATAATATGCAGTGTTCACAGTACAACATTAGTGGAGAAAATGTATGTGAAGAACACCTTTAAAATCAAAATAGACTGTTGCAAGAATCTTCCCCACACAGAAACTGTTTTTGGCTCTGAGAGGTGCAGATTTGTCAGTTTTGCACTGTTCCAAGGTGCTTTCTTTTTGGTTCGGGGGTGTAATATGCACCCACATTTCATCATAGGACACAGTCTGTTACAAAAAATATTTCCTTTCAGTTTCGTAGCATGACAGTACCCATTTACAAACCTTGAAACAATGAAATTGGTGTTCTGCAGTGAGATGATGAAGCACCCACCTTTGGATGCTTTTCCAAACCTAAAGTTGTTAGTAATGATTGCCTGAGCACTACCGTAGCTTATGCCATCCTCAACAGCAACTTCAGCAACTGGTATTCAACAACTGTCTTTAGTGAGCTGGCTAAAAATGCAGATATTCTCCTCAGTCATCCTGCTCCGGTGACATTAGTGAGCTGCATTCTCAGTTGTTTCTCATCCTGTTAAAAACTGTTTGTGTCTTCCGAACATTTGAGGCTTTCTCAGGTTGTTGTCCTCAAACTGTGTTGCCAGTCTTTTCAAAATTTCAGATGGTTTTATGCCCTCTGTGTGAGAAACTTGACTATAATGCATTGCACAACAGATGACGGTACTCTTGCTCTGAGATTGCAATTCAAACTAAAGAAACAGTCCAACATTGTTCTAGCTGTTGAGAATAGTCACTAGAAATGAAACCAACAATGAGCAGTGATTGTCCCACTCTTCATTTACCAAAAGGTGACTAAAATGCTGGTTTATATTTCATTCACCCTTGTACTTTCATTTTTTTCCATAGCATATTGTTGTAATATATAATACATAATCTTTAAAAATTTCTGTTACTCTTACTTCATTGCAGGCACTATTTCACACCACGGGTATTTGCTAAGTTGCAACATGGAGATCCCTATTGTAGAATCAACATAATGGTACTTTTCAACTACATTATGCGTAAAGTATGGTACCACGAGACTCGCATTGGTTTGTCTCTCTACGATTTTGTGGGTCAGGGCTATTTACGTGAGCTGGTAAGGATATACTCTTGCAAATAAATAATATAATTATGAAAAACACTGACACATTGGCTGCATACAACTTTAACATTTCTTGCTCAGACTAATCTAACAATTACTGTTCTATTTCCAAGTTCATTAGTTTCCCATTTGTTTATTTTATTAAATATGATAGCCAGATAGAAGATATATATCTGTCTAATAAATGTATGTTGCTTATTATAAGCAAGAATTAGCATCAGTCTGTAATTATCACCTGTTTAAGAGTTTTACACACACACATACATACACACACACACACACACACACACACACACACACACACACACACACACACACACCGGAAAGTTCAAAGCTTTCAACTTAAGCTTAAAAACTAAGACAATAATTTTGTGGATCAGAGAGACAGAGAGAGTCCTCATTTGATTGCAGTTTTACTCCCAGGGTAGGTTATTGGTGTTAATGTGTGCTGCGTCATGTTGCACAAGCTACGCTTATCTATTCAAATTAAACGGCACATGGCACTATATATTGCATGTCATTGCTCATATGCACTTGGCACACAGGGGCTGTTGTGTTCCATTGGATAGAATGTTTTGAAATAAATACCTTGTAGTGCTGTCCATGCACCAAGTTATTTCCAGTTTTGGAAGAGAAACTATTGCAAATGTCAAGGTTGTAGGCGAGTCCGAAGAATGATGTGATATGGCTCTCCATGCTAGTTTGGCATGTGCAGATGACTTCATTTCTGTGTGATTACCACAGCTGACATCCATTCACTCACTCATTCACTCTGTTCCTCATCTTCAGTGAAGTTCCTGACACTAGATTTTACAAAACTGCACAGTTCTTTTATTTAGGGCAATCCACTCCATCAGCTGAAGAGATTCAAGAAATGACTTACACCATTTATGAATATATCCAGTGCAGGTACCACAGAGAACTATCATGATTTCAATCAAATGTCACTAGCCCCTCACTTACCAACACATGTGAGTACTGACTTGCTGCAGATGTCAAAACTCTTCTGGGTTTTCTGGCTTATAATTTTTCAAGCAATATATTATTTTGTCTGCAACTTCAATTATAGTTACATCTTTTCCAATACTCAGAATACTATTGGAGAAAGTATGTAACTGGCGTGGAAGTAACTGAAGGGTGGTGAAGCATTGCAGATTTTTAAAAAAATTCTTCGTGATGATAGAATACTTATCAAGGGACAGGAGGTAGTATTTTAATGTTTGGAAAACATCATTACTATTTCAGCAGCTAGTACAAGAGATGCCGATCTAGTTTACTGTGATGTAGAAGTTTCTTGCATTCTTTTCCGCAAACTCACAGAATGATTTTAGTTGTTCAACTTACGTAGCATAAATATGGAAATTTCAGTAGATTTTTACGAGTTATGAGTTGTATATCAATGCGTGATTCATCTGTGCCTGTGTGGGCACCATTGTGAACAATGTGAGCAGGACATCTTACACCTATTAAATTATTTTCACTCTCTTCATGCAACATAAAGTAAAGTTAGTTTTTACCTTTCCTTTTCTTTTCTTTCATCCATAATTGGTATTTGTGTTGTCAGTCAAATTTGCTACAACCATTTTCTTAAGAGTGAACTTTGCCAACATATTTAGGAAATATGAAGTCGAATGCTTGGTACGTTTAATACCAACTCCAACACTCATTATCATGCCTTCATCCAGATGGTGAAGCTTAACCACTGAAGGAGCCAGCTCAAAGTCCATGTGGCTGGAAGAATCTACAATCTGTGAAATAAATTGTGCTTCTTTCTCTTCCTTCATTATTTGTTCAATAGCAAGGAATACAATCTCATTTGTGATAACTGGTTTGAGCGAGTTAACTATGTCACTGGTTCAGTCAATGGACTTGAAACTACTTTCACGATTAGTACTTATTAATTTTGAACTTAGAGTTAACCTGAAATGTAGAATAATGTTTTGTAGGGCCTCATATGAGTTGCTATGCCAGTGCATTCTTCATGCCCAATGCTAAATTTCACAGTACAAACTGTACACTGAGCATACTCCCTGTGTCCTTTAGTAAAAGGGAATCCTTGTGGCATCTTATTGTTTAGTTTGCACTTGTGGTTTCCCATGATTAACAGAGTTAATATTAAAATGAAGTTTATCAGTCACCACCTCAAGGACTGGAAACAGTAAACTGTACAACATACTGAAATTAGAACATGTGTTGTTGTTTATGAGGTTACAGTACCATTGTGTTGCCAAAAGAATTGATATATTGTATTGAACTTGACAACCGACACAGTTTAGTTCTTTCGTGCGAATGAAGTGTAATAACAACATTCAAAAAACTCAGACAAACAAAACATTGTATCAGGATAGGTGAAAAAGAAAAGTGTAACAATGTAAGATGAAAAACTGAAACATTTTGTTAATACTGTAGAACAGAAGCAAACTGGTGCTTTTCATTTATCATTTTGTTAAAAATCAGGAATATCACAGAAAAATCAGGATGAATAACTGTAGCCATAAAGCTCTTTCCTCTCTAATTAAATGTAGTACCTCTTCCTTTATTGTGAGATCTAAATTGTCTAATCGTTAACATTCTTCTGTAACCACATTCCAAAAGTTTCGATTCTCTTCTTGTCTGTGCTATTGGTTGTTTATAATTGCCTTCCATGTACCACCACACACAAGATAAATTCTTTCAAACAAGATTGTATAACACCTAAATTTATATTTGATGTTAGCATATTTTTCTTTTTCAAAAAAGCTGTTCGTACTATTACCTTTCTACATTTGTATCCTCTTTTATTTTGTGTTCTGAGTTCTTTTGATGCCCAAATAGCAAACACTGTCTGCCACTTTTAAAGCCCCATTTCCTGACGTACTGTTGCCAGTAGCATTTGACTTAATTTAACTAAATTCCATTACCCATGTTTTACTTCTGTTAATGTTTATTTAAAGTTTTCAGTTCTTTTCCTTGAACTTCAATTCTCTTTCCATATTTCTCTTTAGCTTCCTTTATGGATTGAATGATGTGTGTTATGCCTACAACCCTGTCTCACCCCCTTCTCAATTACTGCCTTCCTTTCATGTTCCGTGAATCTCATTACCTTCAATCTGTCCTCTGCAGAACAATTTGGAGGTAACATGTTGCTGCCTGATAACTGCAGGATTTCAAAGAATATATTCCAGTCAATCTTTTCAATAACTGTTTCAAAATCTACAAATGCATATCTTCTAAGATTAATCTTAGGGGCAGCATTGCCTCACCTGTTTCTACTTTTCTCCTAAACATAAACTGATATTCAGAAAGGGAGGCACCATTGCTATACGGATTTTGCAGATGGTAATGGTAGGCAGAGGGCCACCTTTGCAGCCTATATACAGTGTTATCAGTTTTGGATGTGTGTTTACAGTGAACCTTCAATTTTACATTTTCCGTGTTTCCATACCATAACTTCATAGCCGCTGTGAAAAACCCACAAGATCAATGCTAAATTCCCTGATTTTACATTTCGTCCTAGTAAGATTTACCTCGATTCTAAGTTCTTACTTGATGTCTCGTTTGACTTTATCATGTTTTCTTCCTGTTGACATTTGATGTGACTGAAAAAGTTTTAAGTGGCTCAAAAGACAGATAGTTCGCATCACTGGTGGTGGCAAAATTAAGGGACTATTTTAGGCTGCTATGGAGTGGTGAGATGAGAGAGAGGAAATTCTGATGTAATCCACAATCAGTGTTGCCAACACAACTTGCAGTATTTAGCTTCACCCTGAAATTATGATACAACTTCTGCTAGATTGCAGTGGTAATGGAAAACAAGACCGTCGGTGCAAAGTGTACCGGATCCAGCCAATACATGATGAAGGAGTCCAGCCACCATGTTTTCTTGTGCCACTTGTAACTCAGTCTCATCTTCTTGCATATATTTCCAATGTACTGTATTCAGCAACAATATCTATCGTCAACCTTTTAAATTCAAACCCTGAGTCTCGAAGAATATGCTCGGTCGTAATTGAGTAAAGGTTGCCCATTTCTGGCTAGTGAACGGTTATTGTTAAGTTGCCCAATAGCCAGCATAGCCACCACACAACACTAACACATGTGAAATGAGCTCACGGATGTGTAGAGAGGGGGAGTGGTCCTTCAGTGATGGGATTGCAAGAAGGGGTGAAAGCATTTTTTGAAGTGCTGAAAATATACTTTTCGTCCAGATGAAGTGCTGTGACAGAGGTATCTCACAGAAATTGAACAAGGGCACATTTTGAAGACTTCTGTGTTCAAATCTGACACGATACAGTTGCAACAACTACATACACTACACATTTATGTACTTTGCAGCACACACTACAGTTTGTAAAGGCTGGCAGCAGTGATAGAGGGCATGAAGCAAAACTGTAGCATCTGAGCTTTCTTTCAGATTTACATTTTACACACTGTACAGAAATTCACTGAGCCAACTTCCAATAAGCTTGTAATATGTCAACTAGGGAAGTAAACTCATTTTTTCATGTCTCTGTTTCGCTCATCAAGCCTAAACTAACACTTCAAAGGTGGTGAGCATATGAAATGCAACTCATAAGAAAAGCATTAAACAGTAACAGCAGTGGTGACAAAGTACATCATTAAGCAGATGTCCACGTGTACATTTATGGTTTAACCACTTAGCTGCTGTGATGTTTTTGGTTTAATTCAACATGTTCATCAATTTTTGCGTTTTTCTAGGTGTATACAAAGGATGATCTCTCAAAAATGTCTGTTTCAAATGTATAATTTGCAGTCGAGCATGGTGGAAATCAGCTCGATTACCTTATACCCAGATACCACAGTTTTTTTGTTGAGTTTTTACTTGCTGTTACACATCTGTGATTTTTTTAAGAACTGATGAAATTCATTACCACAAATTATTGTATAAACATTGTACTGTATATTTAATTTCCTTCACTTGGATAGATTTTATACAAAGTATTTGAGAGGATTGCGATTTTTAGTCATATGCACCAATTACATCTGTTTTTGCTCATAATTTGGGGAGTTATAACATTTTCCTCAATTCTGCAGTTTCCTCCGTTTTTCGTATAAGTCTGGACCACGCGAAAACGTAAAATAGAGGTTTTGCTGTATTTGGAAAAGGTACAAGTATTTCATTGGAACAATGCCGATTGACAGTACCACAATCAAATTAGAGTAAATTAGGAATGTCAGAAGTGTTTGTTACTAGTGTCGAGTGCAAGTAGTTTGAGATATAGTAGTTTGAACAGTGTAAACAAAGACATTTGTTTGTTCCATGTGGTTGCACAAACAAATGTTAGATACGGGTGTGTATATGCATCCGTACACAGATGTTAATATATCTACGGAAATACCATTTTGTTAAATGGGCCATTATCTAGGACAAACAAAAGACAGACAAAAGTGAATACAATACCTCTGAGGTCTGACACGTAAAGAACCAAATGATCACCACCAATGTCAATACAAGATTGCAGTCTGCCATGCAATGGTTGCCGTACATGTTCCAGCATTCCAGTGGAAATTGCAGCACAGGCAGAAGTAATACACCATTTCATACCGTCTGGTGTCGTTGGTATGTTCTTGTAGACAGCGTCTTTCAGCTTCCCTGGCCAAGGTACAGGTCCTCTTCATCCAATCCATCGATTTGGAAACAATACCTGAAGACACGCAGTTTTAATTTGTGTGCTATCATGTTGATACCACAGGTTCCTCCTAGTCTGAAGGGGAATGTTGTCTAACATGACTCGGGTCTGTCTGCAGGTTGAGATACCTGAGCAAATTCAGTGTTCTCTCTATGAATAGAGGGCTGAGGAGGTGATGGTACACTATTCCACACTACATGGTTAAACTCCATGGGCACTGATGTACCACCTGTAGAAGCCGACAGGGATTGTTAACAGAGCAGCAGTGCATGTTTCTGAGATTTACTTGGTCATGGTTCGTAAATGTTGCTTCATCCGTAAACACATCTTAATGGTTATGCTCAAAAGTTCGCAAGATTCGCAAAATCATTTCCATGCAGCATTCGATGAAGAGATATGTGATAGCGATGGAACTTAATGTCAGTGGAGAATGTGTGCCATTTTCTCATGCAACTGTATGGGAGCTACTTCTATGTCTGAAATATTTGCAATGCAAGTATTAGGTGATTCATCGAGTATAATCCATATTGTTATGGAGCCACGACTTATTGCAGTGTGCACACACACACACACACACACACACACACACACACACACACACACCACCTGTCAGTACCTGGCTTTTTTGTTATTTGCATTATTATAGTTTTCTTATCAGTATGAGGGTATTTTTCCAGTTATGTCGTGGTTGATTCTCTCAATAATCTTAATTATTCTGAGAGATTGTTACCCACTCAGAGTGCCTTGTTTCAACTTAGGTCTTTCAGTGCCCAATAAAATTCTTCATATTACCCATCTCATGGTCATCCACATCTTCTTTCCTTTCCATAATATTTGACTCTAGTTTCTTCCACTTTTACAGCCCTGCTTTGTATGCCCCCACCCCTCCCCTTCGAGCCCCACTTTCGGCCTCATCCTACTTCCTTCATACTGGTTTGCTGTTAAGAGTTCAAAGTGTTCATACGGCTGCTTCTCTTTTTCTCCAAAGGTTTCTATTATTTTCCTACAAGTGATTTGTATCTTTTGGGCAGTCATGCATGCTTCACCAGCTTTGTAGTTGTCTCCTAGCCATATCTGCTTTGGCACTTTTTACTTTCTGTCAATTTTTTTTAAGAACCTGTATTCCCTGTTGCCTACTTCATATGCTGATTTTTTTCTGTTTTATACTTTTATCAGTTAAATTTCATGTTTCGTGTATTACAGAACTTTGAAGCTGCTCTATTGAGTAGGTTATACATTGAACAAACTAAGTGTAAAGTGAGGGTTGAAGGTGAGGAATCTGAATGTATTATGTTGGAGCAGCAGAGAGAAAAACAAGTGAATCAAAGTAAAAAGTAAAAATGAAGAAGCGGAGGAAGCACTGGAGAAGGAACACACTAGTTAAGAAGACCAGCTCCCTAAAATACTTCGGAAGCATTATTATTTGAATAATACAGGATGTACCAAAAAGAATCATCTGATTTAAAAAAATAATAACTATTATGTTGTTTGAGATATGTGCATGAACAATGTACTGTTGGAAAGAGTAAACTCTAGAGTTTTACATGGTTCCTGCTAGGTAGCAGCAGTGTGTATCCACTTCAGTTCTATTAAAAATGGTGTCAGGACAACAGGGAGCGTTTTGTGTTCTACGTTTTGCGCAGTGCAGCTCAGTAATAACTGTTCAGTGTTACTTTCATACTAGGTATGGTGTGGATCCTCCTACTGCACAGAGCATTAGACAATGGCATGAACAATTCCAAGAAACATGTTTTTTGTGGAAAGGCAAATCGCCGGGCCGTCCTAGAGTGTCTGACACAGACATTGAATGCACCCGCCATAGTTTCACAAGGAGTTCACAGAAATCCATTCGCTCTGCAGTTCAACAGCTCGACATACTCCCAATGTCCATCTGGTATGTGTTGTTGACGTTTACACATGAAACCGTACAAAATTCGCCTACTGCAAGCTCTTCATGAAGGTGTCAAACAATGTGTGGATTTCTGTAATTTCATTATTGGCAAGATGGAGGACGACCATTTTCTTCCATGCTTAGTGTTTAGTGACAAGGCAATATTTCATTTAAATGGAAAGGTGAACCATCATAATATGAGAATATGGGGTATGGAACAACCATTTAAAGTTGTACAAACATGGAAGGTGTGTTTCGTGCTGTTGCATCGGAAAAGGTGTATGGTCCATTTTTCTTTGCCGAGAACACTGTTACAGGAACCACATATTTGGATATGCTTGAGAACTTTCTTTTTGCGCAGTAGGAGACTGACTTAAATGACTTCATGTACCAACAGGATGAGGCACCACCACACTGGCATCTGGATGTGGGGGAATTTTTAAATTGAAGGATTACTGAACAATGGATTAGTCGCACTGGACCAGATGATTCAGCCTTACACTACTGGCTTCCAAGGTCACCGGACCTGACTGTGTCTAATTATTTCTTGCGGGGGTTTATAAAAGATTCTGTTTATGTGCCTCCATTACCAACAACAATAAATGAACTGATACATCGCTTAACAGCAGCCATTGAGGCTGTAACTCAAGACATGCTTGCTGCGGTGTGGGAACAATTTGAATAGCACATTCTGCATCTCAAAGGGGTGATCGAACACCTATGAAAAGGTATTAAAAAAAAAAAAAAAACTTCTTGTGTTTCCCATTCGTCAAAAAACAAAATTCATTGTATATGTTTATTAGTTTCAGGAATATAAAACATGCCAAACTGGATTATTCTTTTTGATACACCCTGTATCATGGAGGATGCACACTTATCTACTGTTCTCACCTACACGTATAAACTTCATATCTAATTCCGTCTTACAAAAACAACAGGACCGTTAGCAATATGCAGTCCAATGTCTGTATTCCAACCAGACTGTGAACTAATGTGGACGTCACGCAGCTATTTATAGCAACTCCTGATGCCCTCCATGCCCTTTGCTGCTCTTTCATTTTCCTGTGAAATGCACATTCTTTCCGCATTTTCCTGTTCTAGTGTATGTGATGGCTGATGAAATCTTAATAAATTGAGTGCCAGACCCCAACCTTTGCACAAATTAAAACCTCCATCCCTTCTTATGAGGTTTTCAACATCTTTATTTTGATAGACACCTTAACTTCTCTATCCAAAAGCATGATATTTCCATCATAATACTAGTCTCATCATATTTCATTGACAATTACATTTTAGGCAGTGCTCAGTGACAGTTCACTTTCTTGGTTGTTTTAGTAGGATGTGTTGCTGATGTTGCTTTTCTCTCTCGTCTACTGTTCTAATAGTCTGTCCCACATAATACATGCTACCTTCACATACAATGCAGTATGCACCTGGCTTTCCAAGATCTAGATTATCTTTAAAATTACAGGGATAATTTCTTATCTTTGTTGACAGAAGCAAAATGCACTGGACACCATATTTCCATAGAAATCTACAATCTCTCTGTGTATTTGGCCAGTATAAGTCGGATTAGTGATTTGACTTCTGAAATTTTCCCGGCGTATTTCTTCTTCTAATAATTTCCGGGTATGCAGCCGGATCCCGTCGACATTCTGCCACGATATTTCGGCCCAGAGACGTCCGGCCATCATCAGGTGAGTACACAACTACTGAAGAGCCCAGGATACCGCGACTGCACCTGGGCTCTTCAGTAGTTGTGTACTCACCTGATGATGGCCGGACGTCTCTGGGCCGAAATATCGTGGCAGAATGTCGACGGGATCCGGCTGCATACCCGGAAATTATTAGAAGAATTAGTGATTCTTGGCCATTCTTTCTCTGTCCCAGTCTCAACTTCTTTCTCAGGCATTCTTGCTTTTGTCTATGATGCCCACTCTGCTTGACAATCTGAGTAACTATTCCTTCAGAACTTCAGTAAGTCTCTCCCTGTCTGAAGTGTTTGAGCTCTGTGGACCAGAACAAACAATACTGCAATTTCTTGAAAGATATCATTTTTATGCCAGTGACTGTTAAACTTTTTATTTCCACTATTGCAATTTCGGCCTCGGGCCATTATCAAGTACAGATGTTTTGGCTTAAAGCCACGTCTACAAGCTGACACATTTATGTGTCATTGTCATTTGCTGTTATATACATTGACAACTGTGTTCCATGAAAGTCCATTCAGCCATTTAAATTTCATCAGCTAAATTAAATAAAAATGTTTTTCGCCATTGCTCTGTCTTGATATATGCTACGTAATACATAAGAGCTACGTCATTCACTGTTATATATGTTAACAAAGACATATAAATATGTCAGCTTGTATAAAGTAGACATGGCTTAAAGCCAAAAAATATGCACTTGATAATGGCCTAAGGCCGGAATTGCAATAGTGGAAATAAAAAGTTTAACAGTCACTGGTGTAAACATGATGTCTTTCAAGAAATTTCACATGACTGTGAATCCCAGTTATGAAAAGTTAATGCTGCCATTGTTTCATTGTATTCTCAGTATTTTTATACAGCATGTTTTTAACCTCTGATGAAAACAGAGGGGTGTTACAAGATTAACATGTGTATCTGTCTGTGGCTTCACAGCTCCAAAACAAAAGGTCCAATTTTAATACAGTTTTTTTTTAATTTTTTTATTTGGAAGCTGGTGTAGTAAGACTGGTTCATAGCTATGTTCCATGGAAGTCCATTCAGCCATTTACATTTCATCAGCTAAATTAAATAAAAATGTTTTCCGCCAGTGCTCTGTCTTGATATACACTACGTAATACATAAGAGCTACATCAAGTTATGGAGGACCAGACTGTATAGCTGAAAAAGATCGAAATAAAAGTCCACTAGAACATATGTTTGCCTTTTATGGTTGACAGACAGTGATGATTTTTGGCTTGAGAAGTCACCCATTTCAGCACTAACAAAGTAGGAAAAGGGTGATTGTAACTCAACTGTAAAAGATAAACATATGCTTTCAAAGACTCTTTTTGAGGACTACAATTCAGTATAAAATCAAATGATCTTGCCATAACACTTTAAGCAGCCTATTGCAAGAGAGTGCAATGGCAGCCCACTTTCTTCCGGCTCGATTTAGAATTGTCACCATTGCTTATTACTTATGTTATATAAATTAGTTAACTATATGCTAAAACACAGTCAATAAATATATGTGTGAATTAAAGAAAGAAACGTGTAAATTCCATAAGTGAAAAGATCTCGTGCTGCAGAGTCTTGTTTCATTCCGGAAAGTAGTCAGGTGAATGTGGGGTAGCATGTTGATCATACTGTGCTAATAATATAAAGTTTAAATAACATGAAATGAAACTTAAAGTTAAAATTAAAAAGAAATGTAGAAAATGTATAAAAACCTTAAATAAAACAATTTTAGAAGTTTTTGTGTTGGGTATTTTTAAATTTTAAGTTTTTAGAGGTTTTTTGTGTATTGTATTTTTTTATATAGTACAAATATCTATTCAGTGGTTGCTCAGTTATTCATAAGTACCACTTGTTTCTCAAATGTTACCTCTTTTAAATATGGTTCCTATCTTTTCTGAAAGATCTTGAGACTACTTTGTTGGCTGTGCTAATTAATGAGATGTCTCTACAATATCTTCATTCATGTTTATCGCCTTTTTTACTGACTGGTAATATGGTCGCATCTTTTCCCTCTCCTGTCACTCTGTTTTGTTCCAAGTGTTCGTTATGGGTTGGTGCATTTCTCAAGTTCGTCTTCTCTATTTTTAAGTAGTTTTGTTTTTATTCCATCACACCATGGAATTTTGTTGATTTTTACTAGTTTGACTCTACGGACTGTATGTTACATTGTTGGCGATGCTACTAAGACATCAACATTCTGATATTGCTGTTGTTCCTTCTTTTCTGTACTTCCAACTTGACATTTAAAAGTTAGTCAAAAATATTCCTTCCAGATTTCCGTACTTTTTGTTCTTTCCAAAATTATATTTCCATTTTTTCATCTTTTATCCCATAGATCCCTGGTATATATCCTTTACTGAAGAACCTATGTGACTTGTAAAAATCTCTTGCATTCCCTGTAGTCTTATCCTCTTCTGCTCTTTTAATTAGACTCTCCACATGTTCTCCCCCTTTTTTTCTTCTGAGAAGATTATTAGCATTTTCATGTGCTTGTTTACTTTGATTGGAATCTTCATTTTGGTGTTTTTCCATTGTTATTCTCCTGTATTTCACTTTTTATTTGCATTCTTCTAAGAACGATAGATTTTACTCCCTCTGTTTTCCACACATGTCTACTGCTGCATCTTCCACATTTGCTTATATCATTTCCCACTTGCCTTCAAAGCCAATGTTGTCTTCCATTGTTAGAAACTCAGATCTACCTTGAAGCTTAATGACATATTCCTGCACATTGTCATTATCTTTCAATTTGTTTTTGCCAATATTCTGTTCTATTATGCTCTTACCTCTGCTATTCATTATCATTTTTCTGTTATGACTAAGGAACCCCCCCCCCCCCCCTCTCTCTCTCTCTCTCTCTCTCTCTCTCTCTCTCTCTCTCTGTGTGTGTGTGTGTGTGTGTGTGTGTGTGTGTGTGTGTTTTGCAGGAGACTGTTCAAGTGTGAGGAATGTTGTCAACCATGGCAGCACACCACTGAGATGTGACTGTGGTTGCTCATCCATGTTAATCTTAAAAGAAAAAAGGCTGATTATACCCTTTGAAGAGACATTACACCACATTGTGACTTTCTGACTGTGTAAGAGCTGCACAGCAAATTGAAGAAGCCTTCATTGTGCCTAATTTTAGTCAACAGACAGTGACATTCGGTTTTCATAATCATTTCATGTAACTGTGGCGTGATATTGACCTTGTACAATTGCAACTTTAAATTTGGCTGCGTAGTCATTCTTCTTGACAGAGGCTTCAGAAATAATGATCTTAATCAATGTGCTCTTTCAAGTTGAATGTTGTTCAGTCCTGCCCAAATGAAATTAGAAAGAAAAGTGATCATAGTTTTACTTACAAGTGATAGTTGATTTATGATATTTTCAGTGTAACTAATATTAATGTATGCTGAATTTATGTTAACTAGCAACACACAGTGTGAACGTGACACATACACATTGAAGCAGTTCAGAAAATGGTCGGTATCTTAGATATCTGAGTGAAGCCTGTGGCCAGTAAATTGTAGAGGCTCATCAACTAAAGTACGCATTTCAATAGGTATTTTGTAATGGTTGTAGTTTACAGTGTTTCAAAAGAAAGCACACTGTTTTTGCAAGGAGCCAAGGTGTTCCATAAATTTAGGTTGTCTTGGAAGGAGATGATTTTAGAAATTTTTGCATGTGTCTCTAGTTATTGAGAGTGGAAGTTCTCAAGGGTATATAGAGGACGTGTTTACTTCAGTTGCAGTACTTCTGTATTATGTTTACAGAGAGAGTAGATGACATGTACAAAGATACTATAATTCATAGTTGATAAATGTTGCAGATACAAACCTAAAAATGAAATACTATGCTTACAGAAACTTCAGAAGTAAGGCTTGTAGAATGAAAATAACTTTCACATATTCATTTATGTCCTTGTTTGCTGAAACATTTTTGTCTTGGAAGCTGGTGGTTTTTTTTTTTTTTTTTTTTTATTATTGTGATATATCCTGCACAATTGTAAAAAAAATAGGTTAAAGAATACGCACATTTATTTGCTTCACCACAAATTTAAGTTACAGAAAAAAAATTATGTTTCAGTGCAATGTAAATGATGGTTATCATTAATGTTAAAACCTGAATCTCTCTAATCCAGATTAAATCAACATATTTATTTAAAACTACATTGGTAGAAGTCAAGGTGGCACTGTTTTGATTTAAAAAGAGCTGTCTCTTTCTGTCAGAACAAATCAACTTATGGAAAACTAGGTGTTACCCACTGCTATGTTCACATATCAGTAGTTTTTTTATGATGAGAGATGGTGAATAAGTAAGCTGACAATTTATAAATGTGTATGTATATAGTGCTGTAGAGATGCATCTATATATGCAGTGCCAGTATACAGTAGTAGTTTTTAGCGATTGCACTGTCACACAGTTCTGGATGTGAGATTTTTTTTTTACTACCAGAGCATCACACAGTAACTGTCTCTTCTTCCCATTCCAATGCATTATAGAGTCTACATTTTTCATCCATCCCCCTAAAATGACTAATTTATATTAACATAATCATTTAATAGATTGTAATCATATGCAGCTTCTCACTCCCACCCTCCCCCCTCTCCCTGCTCACCCATGTTCCACATGTAAAAGTACGAAGTCTCTGTTTGTCGTACAGCCTTTAAATGTTGCCGTTGTTGTGAGTCTTGAAGCATCATGGAAGCTGTATGAGATGCGTTATGGTCAACTGGGCTTGTGAGTCTTCTACTGCCTCCGTAAGTGTCAAGGCTGCCTGACTGCATGGAAGCTCCATTGGACCTGAGATTGCTCCAGAGTTAGTTGGATTCGAGTAACTTTCGCAGCTTGAGCTCCCTTAGAACTTAGTGCTAAATCAGACTTAGCGTTTTGAGGCTTATCATAATAGTTTTAAATATGGTCCTTGGGCTTACCATTGGGTTTTATTGTTGTATCTCCAGCTCTGCCAGGTTGTGTAACAACTCGGTATCACAAACCGCATGCACAATAACATTGGATTTGCACTTTTCACAGAATACTCTACGAAGTACAAACACTAAGAGTTACCGATGATTGCGCCATGTTGTCTGCATCCCACACACATTTACCATAATTAAACATGTTAATAATATAAAAAAAAACACTTTCTGCTGTAGCCTGTGACTTTCCTCAGGTTTCAAGCTATCTCCATGACAAATTTCATCAGAATCAGTTAAGCAGTAAAGTCGTGAAAATGTAATAGACAGAACTTCTTTTATGTTTGATAATATTGATATTGGTATGGAACTATGGATTAAACACATTGAGAATTGAATCAGCGGTGTATTGATTATGTTGAATCATATTGTGTTGAACATACCAACCAATAAAAGCATTTTGAAATATATGGTAAAGTTCAAAAGTGAAAGAGTAAATAGTTTTTTGCAAAGAATAAATATTTTTGTTTAATGCACGTAATATTCTCCAAATCAGTAAGTAACTTGTTCTGTATGTAAACGTAGTCTTCCGCAGCCATTGTCACAGTCAATAAAATCCTTCTGGAGCAGTTAGCAATACAGCCTGAGGAAGGTACCTTGCAACAGTCGCCGAAACGTTGGAAGTTTACAGATGACAATGCGGCCTCAAACCCAGAAGAATTTTATTGACTGTTACCTTGTACTACAAACTTTATAAAGTAACTTGTGTTCTTCCTCAAGGTTCAAGCTATCTCATACCAATTTCATGAGTATCACTTCAATGGTGTAGTCATGAAAATGTAACAAACAGAATTACTTTCGCATTCATAGTATTAGTATGGGTTAAGATTGTATAAACATTGCATTCTAACTGTTACTCATGGCTGTGCTCACATAGCGGTTAAATGAAAAGAAATTAAATTAAAGGAGACCCCAGTCATGATGTTCGGGAGCTTCTGCTAGTCCTTTTACTCTCCACTGATGCAACTTCTGCATCAGCGATGATAAAATGGTGCTGAGGACCACACACACATCCAGTCGCTTGGAAAAAAATACGACCCGGACAAGAATCAAACACGGGACCCCACGGTTGACGGTCAGTAACATTTCCCACATGCCCACGAGCTGCTCACAGATATAGACACACATCTTAGAAGTTGTAACAGACACATTAAGATTAGTGGTTGAACTGCAATGGGGTTATGACTGACATTAGTATGGAAGTGTGGATCATTGAATAAGCATTGTATTCATTACTTTGTATGTAGAACATATCAAACAATAAAAGCCTTGTCACAAATATGGTAAAATTCAAAAGAAGAAGAGTAAATAGCTTTTTGAAAGAGTAATTATTGTTCCATATTTCGTGTTATATTCTTCAAATCAGTAAACATGTTATACTACTCACTTTCTAAAACATCTTGAACCCTAAGGAAGAACATAGGCTATCTCCACGCCAAATTTCATCAAAACCGCTTCAGACCCTGTGAAAGCATAACAGATAGTTACTTCTGCAGTTATCATATTAGTAAGGATTTAGCAAGTACAAGAATGTGACAAATGATACAAATGGAGAATTTATTTGCTTTATTATCTCATGCGATACTGCTGGTCCTTCATTTCTGTTTAGTACTATTGCAGACTACACTTACGTGACATTATTATTCATGTTGCAGGATCTAGAAAATTACATCATGGAGCTGATACCTACACTCCCTCAGTTAGATGGACTGGAGAAATCATTCCATAGTTTTTATGTGTGTACAGCAGTTCGCAAGTTTCTCTTTTTCTTGGATCCATTGCGTACAGGCCGTGTACGAATCCAAGACATACTTGCATGTAGCTTCCTTGATGACTTGCTTGAGGTGTGTACTGTTGAATTTGTGTTATGCTGTTTGATTTAGAACACGTGTGTATTTATGGTTGTAATGTTTAGTAGGTGGGATAAATAATAATGGACCCTATGACATAGGCTAAAAATATGTTCAGAACTAGTGCAGTTTCAGATTGGTGAAGGCACTGTACTTATATTCAAAATGGGAGAATTTCTATCTCCTTCCAACAGTCCTGATTTGTGTATTGTGTGGTCTCCTTAAATGACTTCAAGTAAAAGTTGTGTTAGTTCGACAGGCCACAAACTCTGCTGATGGGCATAAAACTCTCAACTTCCTCCTTACCTGTCTTACCAGATTCAAGTGTCAGCTCTAAACAATTAATTGGACTGTAGGAAATAATTCTTATATGCTGATTCAAGATCTCTGCAGTATAATGTACACTTTTAAGAACAGATACACTCCAACAAGGCACTGACATTAAAATACTGCTGCTCTTGTAAATATTGTGGTGGAAAAGTATGGTAATTTATATATAACTTGTATACAATGACATTTACAGTTGCGTGATGTGGACCTACCAAAGGACCTGCAAGATAGCAACTGGTTTTCAGCTCCATCAGCTTTACGTGTCTATGGCCAGTACCTGAATCTTGACAAGGATCACAATGGTATGCTCAGTTGCAGTGAGCTTTCGGGGTATGGACAAGTTTTATATTCTATAATAAATGAGCAGTAGTATTATCTTAAGCTTCTGTTCTACAAGCCTCTGTGTAATGTTTTTTATGTCAACTTTTATATAAAATGAAACCTTTGAAGCTGTTTTACATTCGATGTGGTGAGGTCCTTTCAATTGTATAATGCCTTCAGTATTCATTACTGTAAGAAATAATTGTCTTTAATTGAAGAAAACATTCACACTTAATTAACAAATATTGGTTCACTTCTTCTTCAGGCAATTAATGCCATTGTTGTGGTTATTGTTTTTGAGAATCTTGCAGCTCCTGTGATATATGTTAATGTAGTTGAACTTAAGAGATTATTATGTTTGTCATAACATTTTCAATGTAATTCGTGAATGAGTTAATGAAATATTTTTTTAGGTATGGCACTGGTACTCTATCAAAGGTTTTCACGGAACGAGTATTTCAAGAATGTCTCACGTATGATGGTGAAATGGATTACAAGACATACCTTGACTTTGTGCTGGCCATGGAAAATAGACAGGAACCACAATCCCTGCATTACCTCTTTAAAATTCTTGATGTACATGGCAAAGGCTACTTAGATGTATTCACACTCAACTACTTCTTTCGGGTGAGTCAAAAATAAATCTCTGTCTCTCTCTCTCTCTCTCTCTCTCTCTCTCTCTCTCTCTCTCTCCCTCTCCATCCCTCCCCCCCCCCCCCCCTCCCCCTGTCCCTCTCTCCCTCCCCACAGCAAAGATGGATCTGTCCCAAGATTTCAATGAAGCTCATGCTAGACTGTAATCCATGACTCACTCTTCCTAAACTGCAGTACACAAAACACTTTGTGTTGACCCACTACTGTCTTGTGTCACATTGACTGAGCAATGCATGGAGTGACATGTAGCAGCAATTGTCTAAAACTCTAGGCCATGCCCATTCAATCATTTCGTGTCCAGTGCAGCTCCTCTTTCTTAATTGTTACAGTCACAAACTAGATCATTAATTTTGATATACCCAGCATATTATAAGGTCAGATACAGTATTAAACTTAAATTATTCTCTAAAGAAGCAACAGCCAAATAATAAAATAGCAAGTCAGGTGAATTCAAAATGTATTTGTGAGAAACATGGGCTGTACAGTTAATTACATTATCAGCATTCCTTAGGTTTAAGAGTATTTGTGTTCTGAATTACACAAAAAATCCAAATTGGGTGTTTTACAGATAAAAGACTAAACATAGTTTTGTTAGATTTTGCTGCATATTTGTAAGCTGCCAATAATGTATCAAAGGGGCTTAAGCTCAGTGTCTAAAGAGCGCCTCACTGGCATGTATTGCATTCATGCCAATATGTGCCTGTGTAACATTAGAATTGTTAAATAAACATTGTATCAAAGTGCTCAGAGGCTGTACACTTCCGAATCATTATGTTCAACTCTGGCCTGCTCCAAATGTTGCCTTCTCTTCCCCATCTCTGTCCTGGAGGTTTCAGATGTAGAACTACGTCCTCTAGTGTACGAAAGTTGAACCACAGGAAACTGCAGCTTGGATGCATTGTGGACTGCTTACAGAGCTGTTTATAAATCTGTAAATACAGCTTTGAATTTATGGAGTTGTTAATAACAGGTCAGGAAGAAACCGGTGTTTTCAAATATACATTGCTCATTGAGCATCTTTATGTTATGTTAACCGGGGACCTAGAAATGACAGAGAGGCTCCGCCGCAGTCGCAGTGGTCTGCAACCCCACGATGGCTACTACAGTCCACATCACCCCTCTGGTGCCCCACATCGAACCCAGGGTTATTGTGCGGTGACCCCCCCCCCCCCCCCCCCCCCCCCCCCCCTCAGGAAACGTCTCACACCAGACGAGTGTAACCCCTATGTTTGCGTGGTAGAGTATACATGGAGAACTTGAGAACTTGTTTGCGCAGCAATCGCCGACATAGTGTAGCTGAGGCGAGATAAGGGGAACCAGCCCACATTTGCCGAGGCAGATGGAAAACCGCCTAAAAACCATCCATAGACTGGCTGGCTCACCGGACCTCGACACAAATCCGCTGGGCGGATTCGTGCCGGGGACCAGGCGCTCCTTCCCGCCCGGAAAGCCGCGAGTTAGACCGCACGGCCAACCGAGCGGGCTGAGCATCTTTTCTTTCAATTTTTTCAGGTGGGCATAAATTTCTAATTCTTCATGTGTGTTCATAAAGTATACCTTCTTCATATAATGAAGGATTACCTGACTACCACCACTTCACATCCCAGCATCTGCCTGTGGTTGAATTTTCTCAAGCTAGAGGACGTAAGTCTACCCTTAACATGGATGCCCCCTCCACTGCAACTATTTTATGCTTTTATTAAATCTGAAAACCTGTTTTTAGCCTTTTATTTGTAAAATTATGATTTGGATTTTTCAAATGTGTCAAAACATAAATCCTCTTAAACCCTCTTATTGTGTAATGAATTATACGCCTAGCTTTCTCACGAAATCATTAGGTACTTTAAATCCAACTGACTTTCAGTTGTATGATTTGGATGTTACTTCTTTAGTGCATAATGTAAGTTAGGAATGGCCAAGAAATCGGCACACGTGCAGTGCTCTTGCTCATGTACCATAGCTCTCTCGCATGGATGCGCACTTCCCTCACTGCCACACCATGCTGTCTGAGTGTGAGAAGGGGAACTACTAAAGTTCCACACCTAAACAGCAATGCAGTCACGCTGCATATGGCTTGATTTCATATTTATCAATTACATAGATCACAAACAAAACAAGTTTCCATTAATTAAACAGTGAATATCATATTTCCAGCAGTATGTATTGCCTTTCAGAAAACTTGTCTGAAACATATAACCCTGCCCTGCATAAGAACCAGGCTTATTTCAGAAATAGAGTGACCATGAAAGAGTGTCAGGTGACGTCTGTACACTGGTACTTAAGTTTTTCAGAGAACACGTACCACTCCATACAGAATTAGATGATGTGGCTTTCCACATGTGTGCAAGTAGAGATTTTACTTTCTGTACTGTTCAGGGTAAAAAGATATCAATTAGATGATCTGCAGATGTTATCCTCAGTGAAAGCGAAGAAGAATTACAGGATTTGTTAAATGTAATGAAGAATTTCGTTGAATGTAACTTACAATTTCTTAAGCAGAGAATATGTATTGAGAGCGAACTAAAAAAAGACGAAAGTAATGAGGAGTAACAAGATGAAGTTAACGAATTTTGCTACTGTGGAAGCAGAGTAATCCATGATGGACAAAGCAAGGAGGACATAAAAAGGAGACTAGCAAAGGCAAAGAGGGCGTTCCTGGCCAAGAGAAGTCTACTGGTGTCAAACATAGGCCGTAATTTAAGGAAGAAATTTCTGAAAATGTATATTCGGAGCACGACCACTGTGTGGTAGTGAATCGAAGCATTTGAGAAGTGATGAAGCATTTGAGAAGTGATGTTACAGAAGAATATTGAAAATTAGGTGGACTGATAAGATATGGAATTAGGGGGTTCTCCGCAGAAACAACGAAAAAGGAGCTTATGAATTGAACCAACAAGGAGGAGAGAGAGCATGATAGGAAATGTTACACATCAGGTAATATCTTCCCAGGTACTGCAGGGAGCTGTAGAGGTTAAAAATAGTGAAGAAAGACAGATTTTATACATCCAGCAAATAACTGAGGACGTTGGTTGCTAGTGTTACTCTGAGATGACAAGGTTATCACAGGAGAGGAATTCGTGACAGGCCACATCAGACCAGTCAGAAACTGATGACAAACAAAAATTTCTCTCTCTGGATAGGGAGCTGCCCTATCAAGAGGTAGTTAACTTGATCCACCAGCTACCCCAGCCTCTCCTCCTGCTGGCCAATTTCTATGCCCATAAGCTGTTGAGGAATGGTATCAGAACATCTGACTAATGCAATCAATGGAACACTCCACTTTCGTCAAATTAATGTGGCATATTAAATGTATTTAATATCAGTCTATTGATCTGTAACTTTTGCCTCCTCCCCTCAGTGCAATAGAGCACACACACTGACTTCTGCAGGAGTTATCATTTGCTAATTTTCATATACCTTCCTCACCATCACCCACCTGCGTGCCCACCACAGTGGGGCCTTACTGAAGTTAATTGTCAATGCCACCTTGTCATCCAGTGCGTGCCCACTACAGTGGCACCTTAATAAAGTTGACTGGTATGCTTTCAATGTCACCTTATCATTCAGTGCTACTCCACAAGGGAATATCGACAATATACTACTGGATACAAGTATCACAATACTATTAGGTTGGTGCATAAGTTCGTAGCAGTTTTGTTTTGCGTGCTAGTGTTGCAGTTGCTATGGGTGTATTGATCGATTGTCATTTTTATAGTAGTTTACTGTTGCTATTTGAATTTACATATTGTCATTTTGTCAGTTCGAGATAGAAAGTGGAGCTGTGGGTGCTAGAAAATGGAATGCCAGGTGGAGAAATTGGAGCATTTCCAACATATTCCTCTGTTAGAGTTTAGTGGATTCCTCTGTTAGAGTTCAGTTGAGGGGTGACAGCAACAGAGGCAGCCAAGAACATTGCAGTATGTATAGGGATAATGCCGTAAATCGAAAATGTTTTTCTCATTTTGAGGATGATTGTTTTGACATTAGTGACTCTCCATGTTCAGGAAGATATTTGGGAATTTGATGAAGATCTTTTAAATGCATTAATCCACAAAAATCCATGTCAGTATACTCAAGAACTGTCAAATGTAATGAACCGTGCTCATTCCACCATCGTGCTGTGACGAAGCAAGCTGAGATGATTGTAATTCCCCTCTTATTTTGCCATCTGCCTCCTTTAAATTCGTTTTGTTACTTTTAACTAATTATCATTAACGTACGCGAATATAATCTGCATTTCCATAAAAGAGAAATATTGGCCCTCAGTTTTAAAATAAATAATACTAGATCTAATTTTGTGCTTAGTTTTAGGTATGTAATTGATTTTCTAATTTATTTTGACTATTACTGGTTACTATATTTCATTATAGAGCGAAATCATTAATTGTTTTGTGACTTAAATTCTATTGTTGACATATAAACAAGTATAAATTCTGTAATGATTATAAACATTTGGAAGACGAAATGCTAGTAATCTCAAAGTATCTGTTTGGCTATATTTGAAAACATGTTAGCAAAACCAGCTAGGAATTAATTCCCAAGTAATTACAGTTTTGTCAAAAGTATTGTTTGTGTAACAATATTTGTTAATTTCATGATTTAAACAAATAATTCGGCCTAAACCTCACAGTACAAGAAAATGTTAAAAAGATGCAATTTTCCGATGTATTCAGTTAATTGAGTGAATTAAGTTTTAATTGTAATTTCTGTAAATTTAACTTTAAACAGTGTGTAGTTTCAGCACCTACTATTGTGATGATATACAGGGTGTTACAAAAAGATACGGCCAAACTTTCAGGAAACATTCCTCACACACAAAGAAAGAAAATATGTTATGTGAATGTGTCCGGAAACGCTTACTTTCCATGTTAGAGCTCATTTTATTACTTCTCTTCAAATCACATTAATCATGGAATGGAAACACACAGCAACAGGACGTACCAGCGTGACTTCAAACACTTTGTTACAGGAAATGTTCAAAATGTTCTCCGTTAGCAAGGATACATGCATCCACCCTCCGTCGCATGGAATCCCTGATGCCATGATGCAGCCCTGGAGAATGGCGTATTGTATCACAGCCGTCCACAATACAAGCACGAAGAGTCTCTACATTTGGTACCGGGGTTGCGTAGACAAGAGCTTTCAAATGCCCCCACAAATGAAAGTCAAGAGGGTTGAGGTCAGGAGAGCGTGAAGGCCATGGAATTGGTCCGCCTCTACCAATCCATCGGTCACCGAGAAGCGTACGAACACTTCGACTGAAATGTGCAGGACCTCCATCGTGCATGAACCACATGTTGTGTCGTACTTGTAAAGGCACATGTGCTAGCAGCACAGGTAGAGTATCCCGTATGAAATCATGGCGGTGAATCCAGGAAGTACAGTCATTACTGACAAAACTAAAATGAGCTCTAACATGGAAATAAAGCATTTCCAGACACATGTCCACATAACATCTTTTCTTTATTTGTGTGTAAGGAATGTTTCCTGAAAGTTTAGCCGTACCTTTTTGTAACACCCTGTATAAGGGCCTAATTTTTGGTCACAAGACAGTCAGTCCACGGCAGAGTTTCAGAGAAGTAACCTGTGCTGGTTAGAACAACAACAATGCTTCAATTTAACTGTGAAAGAAGTGTTAAACAATTAGGCTGTGTGTAAAAACCAATGACAGTGACAGCTCCATAGGTACCTGATTATTCTTTAAGAACTGTGGGCTTTGTGGTTATGTTTTTACTGCTCGTAGATGTTCAACAGTTAACTATTGTAGCAGTATGTGGAGTTTCGCCTGCAAACTATTAATGAGGCTTATCACAAGTTAAACAATAGTGCACCGGTCATATAACTGTTATTATGGGGGGGGGGGGGGGGGGGGGAACAGTGAAATTAAAGTATTATTAAACACAACTGTGCACCTGTCGGCTACGTAGTTTGCAGTAGTCAGTGTCGGAATCCACAACCCATTTTTCAGCCAGTGTAGCAACGCTGTACGTCAACACCGAGGACAACAATCATCAATTGATGAATAAATAAAAGCAGGTAGAAACAGCCACAGTGCGACACTTGAATGTGATGGGAAAGGTTCAAAAATCAGGTGTATGTTTACTATGTGCTCCTAGCTAAAATCACAAAAATCAGTGGGTTGCCATATGTGCATCTCTGCTTTCTTCTCATCAATTGACTCGTGAATGACACTGACCGTTCCTATCCTTTATGGTTACTGACGACAAGAAATGGTGTCTTTATGCTACCATAAGGAAAATAAAGGATTGGTTGAGCCCTAACAAAGCAGCAACTCTTCATACAAAGATACTCACATCCAGAAAAGCTTATGTTATGCATCTGGTAGAACAGCAATGGGGTGGGGTACTATTAATTGCTTCCTCAAGGTGTAACCATCACTACTGAAATTTGTCAACAGTTGAGATGTCTTGCAAACACAGTCCAAGAACAATGACCAAGAAGATTACATGAAGTGATGCTACTCCACGATAGCACCTTGCTGCATTCTGCTTGACTGACAGAAAGTACTATACAGGACTTGGGTTGGGAATTCATTCCGCATCCACATTCTTTAACTGATCTTGTATCGACGCGCAGGTCGCCGAAGTGGCGTCAAATCGAAAGACCTGCACCAGGCGAACGGTCTACCCGACGGGAGGCCCTAGCCACACGACATTTCCATTTCCAACTGATCTTGTGCCATCAGATTTTCACCTTTCCCACTCTCTGTTGAACAGCCTTCAAAGAACATCCGTACTGCATGAAAATGCGCTTCAAACGTTGCTCAATGAGTTCTTCACCTCAAAACTGCATGATTTCTTCAGTTATGGAATCGAAAAGTTATTCTTTTATTGGCATAATGTTTTAAATAGTGACCGAGAATATATTATTGATGGCTAAAGTCTCTTGTTATGTGTATCCGTTGTGTTTATTAAACTCGTGGAAAACGCTACGAACTAGTGCACCAACCCAATAAAAGTAGTGCAATTAATGACCCCCTTTTCCTTGGGAACTCTGCATTAGAAACCAGTCCCATTGTGGCTACAGGAAATTGCCAAGGCCATCAAAGATTGCAGGCAGGTGTTCCAATGACATCTAGTTTCATCCTTCAGAGGAAAACATTTTGTGATTGATTGCCACACCATAGGATCTGTGATATCGTTGAATTAATAAATGAAAAAACACCGTCTGGAATACAGTTTCTTCTATTGCCAACTACTAGTTTCAATCAGACTGCAGATCATCTTCAAATCTAAGTTGGAACAGGAAACAAATAAATATGAGTAATATTGCTTGCTACAAGCTACAGCTTTTTTATAACCTAATTCCTTATCCCGTTTTCATCTTATAGTAAGAGTCCTCATTAGTTTTATTATTCTTTATTTTTAAATAAAGGCAAGCTCTTAAAGTTGTTTCAAAAGAGGGAGGACTCAATGCAACAAGATGTGTTTGTGAATTTTGTAGTTTCACAAAATATATATACAAAAAGCCAAAAGTAAAATTTACACTTGATTGTTTCCTACATATGTATTTTATTATTCACTCTAAAAACAAAGATGATGTGACTTACCAAACGAAAGTGCTGGCAGGTCGATAGACACACAAACAAACAAAACCATACACACAAAATTCAAGCTTTCGCAACAAACTGTTGCCTCATCAGGAAAGAGGGAAGGAGAGGGAAAGACGAAAGGATGTGGGTTTTAAGGGAGAGGGTAAGGAGTCATTCCAATCCCGGGAGCGGAAAGACTTACCTTAGGGGGAAAAAAGGACGGGTATACACTCGCGCGCACACACACACACATCCATCCACACATGGATACACTCGCACACACACACATATTCATCCACACATGGATGTGTGTGTGTGCGAGTGTATACCCGTCCTTTTTTCCCCCCTAAGGTAAGTCTTTCCGCTCCCGGGATTGGAATGACTCCTTACCCTCTCCCTTAAAACCCACATCCTTTCGTCTTTCCCTCTCCTTCCCTCTTTCCTGATGAGGCAACAGTTTGTTGCGAAAGCTTGAATTTTGTGTGTATGTTTGTTTGTGTGTCTATCGACCTGCCAGCGCTTTCGTTTGGTAAGTCACATCATCTTTGTTTTTAGATATATTTTTCCCACGTGGAATGTTTCCCTCTATTATATTATTATTTACTCTGTAACACATGCATATACACTAACATTTTTAATTTTTTAAATTGTTGATTTTTTAATTGTATTAATTATTTTTATTTTATATCAAAGTACTAGCCAATCACAGTACATGTGCCATGTGATTATACAGTCTTTTTCTGCTACTCCATCCTTTGTGTTTCACATTACTTGTAAGTCATTTGAACCACTGTTGATGAATTGCACCATGATGTGCCAGGTATGTATGAGTGACATGATGATTGGATGTTTTTAAGTCTATCTTTGATGGTATTGTTTATAATGTTACAGTGTTGCAATTTTTGTTGCCTCTTTTTCCTGTTGCAACTTAAATGTGAAGATTATCCACAGAGCAAATCAAAACTGATAGCATTAAAAGAAACTGTGATCCAGATAGTGTTTTACATTTATTAAAACCTTATTGCTTTTAAAAGGCTCTATGTTCAGGCACACTGTCTCATAAAACACCAGAAGAAAGAACAATGGGAAAGGCACATCATTTCCATAGGGACCTTTACCACCTCTTAACAGATGTGGGCCAATTTGCATTGTACGTATGGCTGTCAATTAGCAACATTTTCCTATAAGCCTCATAGATATTGATGTTCCCACTGACTGTACAGTTATTGCGTCACACTTTTCTGAAAACTTCACTCAACAAGCTGTGTCTGGCAACTTCCATCTACACAAGAGGCATGTGGAGGAAAATAGCCTGTCCAGTACATAGAATCCACAACAAAGCACTATGTGTATCTGTAGATCACAGACACCACGTCCTTGCCATTTTTAATCATATCTAGTGTGAAGCTAAATTCCCAACCCAGTCGAGGGAAAGCAGAATTGTCACAACCTTGAAAGAAAGTAAAAACCTGTATAAGTGTTGTCCTAACAGAGGATAGAGGGAAGATGGGTTTTGAGGTCAGTCTGCAATCTCTGAGTGGTGGGGAGCAAATGTAGAAAGACAAATTGCCAGTGGAGGCAGGTTGACTTGAATCAGGCCCAAACACTGTCACAGGGCACCTACAAGAGGCGTGAATTTTTAGGACTCTGCTGCTTGCAGCAGCAGACTCATGGAATTCGGGAATCTGATTAATACTACTTAGTTGTGACCAGACTAACATTCTACACTGAATGTTAATTCTAAACATTAGGGGAAAAAAGAGGCTGTTGGTTGCACAGCAGAAGCCAGTGTCTGAATCCACAGGGGTATTAATTCTAAACATTAGGGGGAAAAAAAGAGGCTGTTGGTTGCACAGCAGAAGCCAATGTCTGAATCCACAGGGGTAAATGATAATAGAAATGGCAAACACCAGCAGCATGTTAGGTACAAACTTGAGAGCAGTTCTCAAAGTGAGAAAAGCAGACATGTTGGAGCTTACCGAGGCTGGCCGCAAGCAACACAGAGTCAGCACCTCAACAATCTGTCTGAGAACTTCCTCTGAATACAAGAACATGGGTTTTTAAATAATCATGGCGGTACTCTATTTCTCCCTTTCTATAATCATCCCACCAATCCACTGACAGTAATAATCTTTAGCCAATTTGACGAGTCGTTCTGCACCTTCAGGGCGCCTCTGGCCATCGCATTTAGATTCCTCCCCTTCTACTCAGTAGGTAGGGACGCTTCTGGACTTTACATAAACAAATCCCATATTTGGTAATGACAGCATTCATCTGAAAGCTAAACATCACTGCCACTCCTATTGTGACCAACAACAACAGTGTTTTGTGTCACTTGACCTCCTCCTCAGTCCTTTTGTGACTGAGAACTGCTGTAGTAGTGCTGTAACCTGCATTAACTCACTGACCTTACAGTTCTCAGGAGCAAGTATCAAGCTTGCTGCCTCTGCTAGACATGCCTTTTCGTGTCCATTTTCAACTATGACATCTTACAACAACGTCTAGGCTGTTGATGGAGTTACCAGTTAATTCTCTGAAATGGAACTTCTCCCCTGGTGCAGTTGCCCAGAGCATCTGCAATTTGCAGGACTCTAGTGTTACTGTTATCTCCGGTAATCTAAACACTACCACTTTTGCCTGGTCTCTGCATTCTCTCTCTGATGTCCTATCTTGGAGTGCCATTGATGGCTCCCAACGATCTTAAGCTTAACAACCTACAAGTCATTACTTTGTCAATATCTGACATAAGATGGTCATCTGGTTGACTCCATCAAGCTCTTGAATCTTCTATGCAAATTACTTGTGCAGATTTTAGGAGAGACATTCCACAATTGACCACTTAATTTGCCTGATTTCCATTATAACGACAGCTCATCACTATCATCTTGGACTGGAGAAACACCTGTGACACTTCGTAGTTTGGCCACATCTTTGCCACCCTTGTGTATGAGTCTTGTTTCAGATGCTCCTTCACAATATTTGTATGGAATCTTCTCCAGTTGTTTTGCTTTTGAGTCAGTGTGTCCTACAGTACCCTCCATACCCAGGAAAATGCTGTCCCCTAGTGTCTGTGTTGAATGATCTGTCAAAGCCCTTTGACTGTGTAAATTACAATATCCTTTTAAATAAATTAGAATATTCTTGTGTAACAGGAAATGCTGCAAAATGGTAAAAATCATGTATCTATGACAGGACACAAAGGGTGTCATTAGGAAAGAGACACATATTAAGCTATCAGGGATCATCCAACTGGGAACTAATTACATGTAGTGTCTTACAAGATTCCATCATGTGGATATCGATGACGATTCATCAGTAATGTTACAAAATGCCAAGTTTGTTATGTATGCAAATTATACAAACATTGCAGTAAACAACAAAACAAGTGGAGTGTTACAAAAATTCGGTTGATGAAATTAGTTTACTAGTAATATCAAGTATTGCGAGTATTAATACAATACCCTGCTGCTGCTTAAATTTTTGAAAATAAAAGAAGAAAAAACAGCCATGGTGTCCAAAGTCTTCCAGAAAGAGAAGTCACCCTCATTCTGGCAACAACATTGTGAAAGAGGGCAGAGGAGTGAACAGAGGATCAGGGCACGCTCTTGTTGTTGGGGTGGGAAACTGTCCCTAAAAGACAGAAGAAATGGCAATGATCAGTTGCATGAGGATGCAGAAGACAATGGAAACCACTGCAATAAAAATTCGTAATGTGTATCCATAGGAATTGTGGCCAGCAATCGAAAAAGTGTCATGATCATCTCTCCATTGGAAAAAGATTCTGGACTAGTTCCTCATTCAGCCTCCGGGAGGTGACTGCCAGGAGGGATTGACTAACCAACTACAGCATAGTGTTCTAAGAGTCAGGGTGTGGAATGTCAGAAGTTTGATCGTAGGGAAGCTAGGAAATCTGCAAACAGAAATGCTAAGGTTCAATGTAGATACAGTGGGGCTCAGTGAAGTGAAGGAAGGATTTTTCTATCAGATAAATGTAGGGTAATATCAACAGCAGCAGAAAATGGTATAACAGAAGTAGGGTTCACTATGAATAGGAAGGTAGGGCAGAGAGTGGTTACTGTGAACAGTACAGTGATAGGGTTGTTCTCGTCAAAATCAACAGCAAACCAACACCCAGAAAGATAGTTCGGGTACACATGCTGATGTCATAAACAGAAGATGTTGAGATAAAGAAGGTATATGAGGATATTAAACTGGTAATTCAGTACATAAAGGGAGGTCAGAACGTAATAGTCATAGGGGACTGGAATGTGGTTGGGGAAGAATTAGAAGAAAGGGTTACGGGAGAATATCGACTTGGTAGTAAGAATGAGAGAGGAGAGAGACTGGTTGAGTTCTGCAATAAATTTCACATGGTAATAGTGAATACTCTGTTCAAGAATCATGAGAGGAGGTTGTATTCCTGGAAAAGGCTGGGAGATACGGAAAGATACTAGTTAGGTTACATCCTGGTCAGGCAGAGATTCTGAAATCAGACATTGGATTGTGAGACACCTAGGAGCAGACATAGACTCAGATCACAATTTGTTAATGATGAAGATTAGACTGAAGTTTAAGAGACTAGTCAGGAAAAATCAATGCACAAAGAAGTGTAATATGGAAACAGTAAGAAATGAAGAGAGGTGCTTGAAGTTCTCTAAGGCTGTAGGCACTGTGATGATGAATAGCTCTGTCGGCACTGCAGTTGAAGAGGAATGAACATCTCTTAAAAGGGCAATCACAAAAGTTGGAAAGAAAAACATAGGTACCAAGAAGGTACCTGTGAATAAACCATGAATAACAGAAGAAATACTCCATTTGATTGACCAAAGAAGGAAGTACAGAAATGTGTAAGGAAATTCAGGAATACAGATCACTTAAGAATGAAACAAATAGGAAGTGCAGAGAAACTAAGACAAAATGGTTGCATGAAAAAGTGAAGAAATCCAAAAGAAATGACTGAACGAGGTCATGCAGTAGTTTGCACACTGGACTCGCATTTGGGAGGATGGCGGTTCAAACCTGCGTCCGGCCATTCTGATTTAGGTTTCTGCAATTTCCCTAAATTGCTTCAGACAAATGCTGGGATGGTTCCTTAACCATCCTTCCCTAATCCGATGGGACCAATGACCTCACTGTATGGTCCACTCCTGCAAATCAACCAACCAACCAAAAAGAAATGATTGTTGGAAGGCTTGACTCAGTATGCAGAAAAGTCTAAACAACCTTCAGTGAAATCAAAAGCAAAGGCACTAACATTAAGAGTGCAATGGCAATTCCACTATTAAATCCACAGGAGAGAGATCATAGGTGGAAACATTACTTTGAGGGCTTCTATGAGGGTTAGGATTTACATGATCGTGTGATAGAAGAAGAAACACGAGTTGATAGGAGTGGGATTGGGGATTCAGTATTAGAACCAGAATTTGAAAGAGCTTTGGAAAGCTTAATATCAGAAAGGGCAAAAGGGATACATAACATTCCATCGGGACTTCTAAAATCATTGGGAGAAGTGGCAACAAAATGACTTTTCAATCTCAATGTATTACCAGTCAATTGGAAAAACATCATAACATATTGAAAACTGCAAGAGCTTACAAGTGCAAGAATTATTGCACATTAATCTTATTTGCTCATGAATCCAAGTTGTTGACAAGAAAAATATACGTAAGAATGGAAAGAAAATTGAGGATTTGTTTGGCTTTAGAAAATGTAAAGGCACCTGGGAGTATTCCAACACTGGTTGATAAGGGAAGCAAGACACTTGGATTGGGTTTGTCAACCTGGAAAAAGCAATCGACAATGTCAAATGGTGCAAGATGTTCAAAATTCTGAAAAAACTAGGAGTAAGGTATAGGGAAAGACAGGTGAAACACAATCTGTACAAGAAGCAGAGGAAACAAAACAGCGGAAGACAAAGAACGAAGTTTTTAGGTTAAAAAGGGTGTAAGGCAGGGATGTAATCTTTTACCTGTGCTGTTCAATCCATGCATTGAAGAAGCAATGTTGGAAGTAAGAGTGGGATTAAAATTCAATGTGAAAGGATATCAGTGATAAGATTCACTGATGACTTTGCAATCCTCAGTGACAGTGAGCTACTGGATCTGTTGAATGGAATGAATAGTCTAATGAGTACACAATATGGATTGAGAGTATCAAAGAAAGACAAAAGCAATGAGAAGTAGCAGTAATGAGTACAGTGAGAAATCTAACATCATAATGGGTGAGCATGAAGCATATGAAGTTTGGGGTTCTGCTACCTAGGCAGCAAAATAACCTTTAATGGAAATAGCAAGGAGGACATAAAAAGTAGAGTAGCATTGGCAAAAAGGGTGTTCCTGGCAAAGAGAAGTCTACTTGTCTTAAACATAGACCTTAATGTGAGGAAGAAATTTCTGGGAACATATGTTTGGTAGTGAATCATGGATAGCGGGAAAGCCAGAACAGAAGAGAATAGAAGCATTTGAAAAGAATGTTGAAAATAAGATGGACAGAGAAGGTAAGGAATGAGGAGATTCTCCACAGAATGAGCAAGGAGAGGAATATCTGGAAAACACTAACGTGAAGAAGTTACAGGATGACGGGTCATCTGTTAAGACATCACAGAATAACTTCCATGGTACTAGAGGGATCTGAGCAGGGTAAAAACTGTAGAGGAAGACAGTGATTGGGGTAAATCCAGCAAATAATTGAGTATGTTGGTTGCAAATATTACTCGAAGATAAAAGGGAGGGCACAGGAGAGGACTTTGTGGTGGGGTGCATCAAACCAGTCTGAAGACTGATAACTCAGAAAAAAGTTTGGAGCAGCAACATGGTCATTGTAAATAAGAGTTGCAAAATGATTTTTCTATTTGGTAATTACTACCTTTTAAATGAAAATATGCTTAAAATTTTTGTGACTCATTCCAGATCAGTGACAATTATTTCACTTAGGATCTGTGCAAGGTACATTAGCATATTTGTTTTTCATTGTTAATATTTATTGTGTATTCTTGTTTTTCTAACATGTTAGACATCCTGGAGGATCTTCTCATTATGAATCAGTTGGAACAAAAAGTACATCTGATCTATGGGCTTTTTTGTAATGACAATCAGTTGGCTCACAGAAGATATGGTTTCACCGTCCCTATGTGCTGCCAACATTTTCATTTACTGCAGTTCAACTGTGAATGTTGATTAACACCAGCTGCAAGTCACCATGAGGAAAGTTCAGCCCTGGGGCTTCATCATGGCTTAAAATTTTCTTCTTTTAAAACGTGTTACGCTCTTTTGCCATCTTGGAACTTTTTCAACATCTAGACTTCACTTTCATAATGAAATGCTCAATGTGATACGCTCATCTCACTTTTAGAAGTTTCTGTTTGATGTTCGGTTGATGTGACCACTACGTACTCACCAACCTATAAAAAGTAGTGAGTTGAAACTGCACATTCTCTTCTTCCTCTGTAACACCACCTGTAGTGTGGAATACCTCCACTTTTTTTTTACAAAGCCCTCGTTCTATCTCAACTGGATTATGGGTGTCTGGCTTATGTTCAGTATCCCCACTGTCATTATGCATACTGGCCCCGTTTTGCACTATTGCAGAATCCAACTTGCGACTGGTGGACCCCCCCCCCCTCCCTTCCTTACTTTTCCCCAAGGTGTGTACCTCACCCTAAGTTCAGCCTGGACATTTTCTTCTGATAGATATAAATAGTAAACCCCTCTGCTAGTTAGTGTGTCTTCTGCTTAAGAAGTGATCTCTATTGACAAAAGTAGAGTATCAGATGGCACTAACTTCACACTTTCAAGGGCTCACATGCAACATTCCCTACCATACAGGTGCACAATTTTTTCATCTGAATTACGCAATCCGAGTTCTCCATTACACTTGCACTGAAGTGTGAGAATTTTCTAATATGCATTGCCCCCTTAACAGTCTTACAGGCCCTAAAACAATGCTATCATTGGAACTGATTGATTTGAACCATACATGATTGTTTTCCCCTTGCTCTATTTGCAAGTGGAACAGGAAAGGAAATGACTAGTAGTGGCACAGGGTACCTTCCATCATGCATCGTACGGTGGCTGGTAGCGTATGTATGTAGATGTGGATAAAGATATAGATGGCCATTGCGAACAAGCTGTCAAGCAACATAAGATCTATCAACTGCACACTGGCCTTTCCTTCACGATTTCCTAAGAGGATCGACTATCTTTTCTTGGCTCCGTGTTGGTCACACACAGCTTACTTATGGCTACATCCTCAGGCAATAGGACCCATCCTATTGTCATTGTGGCACCCCCTCCATCAGTGGCCTACATCCTTATCAGGCTGCCCCAGGTTTAGTGCTTTGCAAAAACTTGAGAGCTCATTACCTCTGCTGTTAGCTGATGAAATGCAAGCAGTGAATTTGGTTCTACATTTTACTGCAGAAAGTGGTTTATTTACTCTCATTTGAAGTTTGTCACATGTCCTCATAACCTCTCTTTACCATTCTGTGACACAAGCACTTTCCCAGGTTTCTACAGTGGGCTGCTGGTCAGAAGCGGAAGCTGACAACCCACTGCGAAATAAATCTTTTGGGACTGTTTTTGGACAGTGCACCTCCACCACTTCACTGTATTTTATTATTTTTTATGTCACTTTTGCTTTTTTGCTTTCTCGTTCTCGTTTCACACCTCAGGGGGAATCTCTAAAGATTGAATTCGCTGACTACGTGCCTTTAAATAGTTCAATGGCCTGACATATGACATAAAGTCTTCATGCTTTTATACTTGTAGTCCTCCTCCTCCCCCCCCCCCCCTCCCCCCCTCCCCCCCCCCCCCCCCCCCTTCCATGTGATGGGAGCATTCTGCCTTTATTAGTGACGGGGGACCACCGGTCAGGGGTCTGCCACAAGACTATCCCCCGGGAGCGCACACCTGCTTTTGGCTGACATACCTACACCACCTCACTGCATTTCATTACTTTCCTACTGCTGTTATACTTTTGCTGTGCCTCTTTCCTGGTTCTGTGCCTTGGGTGAAACTGCTGAAGATTGAAATGGCTGTCTAGCTACTGTAAACAATAGACCAGCTGACTTGTGGCCTCTTCCATTTTTTGTGCTTTTATATTTATCCTTCTTTTCATAAATGTTTGTTGTTTCACTTTTCTTAAGTGTGCATTATATATTAACGTTTTACTGGTGGTTGCAGTGTACAGCCTATAAAGTGGCATGGACTTCCAATGAAGTTGCTGAAGGAAATTTCTAAGTGTCATCAACAAAGTTCCATATGAGGATCATCTCTCAATTTGCTGTACCTATTTACCCATTTATAAGACTACCTTGAATATAAAATGACCTCCCCCCTTAAACAAAGAGCTCCTTGAGAAATTATTATGCTCAACATATTCTAATTAAAATTACAAACAGTGTTATTGATATAAAATATCTCCCTAAAAAGTTAACATATATCTATTTTAAACTTACGTCATTTATTATATTTTGGTATTGGAGACACTGGAAGAATGAGGTTTTAAATTGTAAGACATTTCCATGGGCAAATGTGGGCTCTGACCACAATCTATTGGTTATGAACTGTAGATTAAAACAAGAAACTGCAAAAAGGTAGGAATTTAAGGAGAAGGCACCTGGATAACTGAAAGAACGAGAGGTTGTAGAGAGTTTCAGAGAGAACATCAGGGAATGATTGACAGGAACAGGGGAAAGAATTACAGTAGAAGAAGAATGGGTAGCTCTGAGGGTTGAAGTAGTGAAGGCAGCAGACGATCAAGTAGGTAAAAAGACGAGGGCTAGTAGAAATCCTTGGGTAACAGAAGAAATATTGAATTTAATTGATGAAAGGAGAAAATATAAAAATGCAGTAAATGAAGCAGGCAAAAAGTAATACAAACATCTCAAAAATGAGATCGACAGGAAGTGCAAAACTGCTAATCAGGGATGGCTAGAGGACAAATGTAAGGATGTAGAGGCTTATCAAACTAGGGGTAGGATAGATAGTGCCTACAGGAAAATTAAAGATACCTTTGGAGAAAAGAGAACCACTTGTATGAATATCAAGAGCTCAGATGGAAACCCAGTTCTAAGCAAAGAAGGGAAAACAGAAAGGTGGAAAGAGTATATAGATGGTCTATACAAGGGCGATGTACTTGAGGAAAATATTATGGAAATGCAAGAGGATGTAGATGAAGATGAAATGGGAGATATGATACTCCGTGAAGAGTTTGACAGAGCACCGAGTCAAAACAAGGCCCCAGAAGTAGACAACATTCCATTAGAACTACTGACGGCCTTGGGAGAGCCAGTGCTGACAAAACTCTACCATCTGGTGAGCAAGATGTATGATACAGGCGAAATACCCTCAGACTTTAAGAAGAATATAATAATTCCAATCCCAAGGAAGCAGGTGTTGACAGATGTGAAAATTACCGAACTATCAGTTTAATAAGTCACAGCTGCAAAATACTAACGCAAATTCTTTACAGACGAATGGAAAAACTGGTAGAAGCCGACCTCGGGGAAGATCAGTTTGGATTCCGTAGAAATGTTGCAATACGTGAGGCAATACTGACCTTACTACTTATCTTAGAAAGTAGATTAAGGAAAGGTAAACCTACGTTTCTAGCATTTGTAGACTTAGAGAGAGCTTTTGACAATGTTGACTGGAATACTCTTTCAAATTCTGAAGGTGGCAGGGGTCAAATACAGGGAGCAAAAGGCTACTTACAATTTGTACAGAAACCAGATGGCAGTTACAAGAGTCAAGGGACACGAAAGGAAAGTAGTGGTTGCGAATGAAGTGAGACAGGGCTGTTGCCTATCCCCGATGTTATTCAATCTGTATATTCAGCAAGCAGTAAAGGAAACAAAAGAAAAATTTGGAGTAGGAATTAAAATCCGTGGAGAAGAAATAAAAACTTTGTGGTTTGCTGATGATATTGTAATTCTGTCAGAGACAGCAAAGGATCTGGAAGAGCAGTTGAATGGAATGGACAGTGTCTTGAAAGGAGGATATGAGATGAACATCAACAAAAGCAAAACGAGGATAATGGAATGTAGTCGAATTAAGTCAGGTGATGCTGAGGGAATTAGATTAGAAAATGAGACACTTAAAGTAGTAGATGAGTTTTGCTATTTGGGAAGCCAAATAACTGATGATGGTTGAAGTAGAGAGGATATAAAATGTAGACTGGCAAAAGCAAGGAAAGCATTTCTGAAGAAGAGAAATTTGTTTGTTATAGATTGTAGTGTCAGGAAGTCTTTTCTAAAAGTATTTGTATGGAGTGTAGCTATGTATGGATGTGAAACATGGACGATAAGTGGTTTAGACAAGAAGAGAATATAAGCTTTCGAAATGTGGTGTTACAGAAGAATGCTGAAGATCAGATGGGTAGATCATGTAACTGATGAGGAGGTACTGAATAGAATTTGGGAGAAAAGGAATTTGTGGCACAACTTGACCAGAAGAAGGGATTGATTGGTAGAACATGTTCGGATGCATCAAACTATCACCAGTTTAGTATTGGAGGGCAGCGTGGAGGGTAAAAATGGCAGAGGGAGACCAAGAGATGAATACACTAAGCAGATTCAGAAGGATGCAGTGTGCAGTAGGAGATGAAGCAGCTTGCACAGGATAGAATAGCATGGAGAGCTGCATCAAACCAGTCTCTGAACTGAAGACAACAACAACTATACAACATGAAACAAAATGAAGAAAAAGAAATGATTTACATTAATTTTCATCTTCACTTCCTTCTTTACTTTCAGTCTTAGCAAGTACTCTGTGGTAATACTATTTTTAATCAGTGTCTTCATTTGTAAATTTACTTCCATTTCTTCGTTTCTGGCACTCCTCCCATATTGTCAATCTTTTGAACCATCCTTGGTATTAGATACACACACCTTTTTAATCCTTTCATAATAGATCCAGTTGATATTCTGCCCCAGGCAGTAAGAATCTGTTGGCACAGCATAGGTATTAAGGGTTTCTTTAACTTCCCACCTGCAGTGAGGGCAGGGCCGCCTCTAATAAACCACTCACTGTAAATCTATCATGGGTGAGCCGGATAGGGCTGTTCACAGTAGCATCTGTTACGTGAAACTAAGGTCATTCTGTGAGGAATTATTACCAAGTCTGTGTTGTTCTTCAATATCAGCTCCTCGACTTTGTGGGTGAGATTATCCTGAAAGAATCCAGCACCCACATTTTCCTTCTTTTAAGCAGAGAACCTATTACTCTGCTCCAACCAACCTTCAACTAATCTGGCATTGGATCATTTGTTATCTGTCCCTTTTCTTGGCATTTAAAGGTAAATTTGGAGAGGGGAGCTTGCTTCCATCTGCTAGTGCCCCCAGCATTGCTGTTGTTATGGGTTTTTCATTGACAGAACTTCTTATATGAACACTTTTAACTCCCTTCACATCAACAGTAACAGTTTTGGAATATCAGAATAAATATGTGTATGATTAACATTTCCCATATGGCCAAGATGTAATTGTGACGTTTTCTTCGATTTATTTTATGACAGTGATACACAAGTAGTTTTTCATCAAATATCATGGGCAGTTGCTGAGATACATTGTTCTGCATCATAACATAAGCCTTGTCCCCAAATCATCTTCGCACACTGGCCAGAACTTCCTTTGAATTCCACAGTGCATGTAGTTGGAAAATCGCTGTTTATTATCTGCATTTGGATAATTTCTCGAGTAATCAGGGAGCCTCCATTACATTTCTCTCACACATACTGACCAACCTGCTGGCCTAGTTCATGAAAAATATCCTGCTTCGTTCTCCTGAAAATTTAATGTGTTCAACTGATGTTCTTCAATTTATTCTTCATCTGACACCACCTATGAGCATTCACTTAGGTGACAGCAAATTTTCTTCCTGCTGCACAGATGTTCATAGCCTCTGCTTCATGAATCACCAAGAACTAAAAATTGTATTGCGTATGTTGAGCAATTTTGCACTGTGAATTCATAGATCCGCATTTCTCAAGAGTCACAGCTGTATTTTGCGTCCACTATTGATTGCTACAATTAACAATTCTTACAGTGCTGACACTATTAGCAAACTGTACGACAGCAATATGTTGTCTTCTCTGTCTCTTTGCAGCAGAATTGGCAGAAGTCATACCACTTCGGGTTCACTGTGTTGCAAAGTGAAGCTCTACATTCTAGCCCTGATCGGCCAGCCAGGATCCACCAACCATCATGTCATCCTCTGCCAATGGCATCGTTGGGTGTGGTATGAAGAGGTGTGGGCTCAGCATACCACTCTCCAGATCTCTGTCAGCTTTATTGCCCTTGGAGCCTTGCTTCTCATTTAAGTAGCTCCTCAGTTAGCCTCATGAGGCTGGGTGCACCTCTTATCAGGCCTCCCACCAAGGAAAATCCCTGACAGTACCGGGATTCAAACAAGGGTCCTCTGCATAGCAACCGGACACACTGATCAGTGAGCTACGGAAACGGACTTAACTGTTTTGCCAAATTTGAAAATCAGTAGTTCTGTAGAGCAGTGACCACCATAGCTCCATCTTTGAAGATCATGTTTCATTTGTCATTGCGCATTTCAAGTGTTCTGTGCAAACATTTTTGTTAGTATTAATTTGTCTCCTATAGAAACGTATACTATTGTTGTGTATTTGTCCAATTTTAAAATCTCTTCAGTTCCAGCTATTGTCGGATTCAGGCAGACTACAGTTCTAAGTGTGGTAGATGGTCATAAAAAGCCAAGATACACAGTACACATTCCCATGGTTGGTAGCACAACAAAATTTGCTGCTCGTTCACTACTCTCCTCCACACATCCATCCTAGTGCTCGGCCAAGCTGATGCCACTGTTCTCCCTCCTATCCTTCTGAACTCTTCAAATTAAATCTGCATGTGACCTCCATTTCCAAAGCTTCATCTGTAAATGTAAGATGATCTCTATTTAAGGTGTTACTCAACACAAAAGCTTTGACCTCAGAACCAATAGATTAATATGTAAATACAAGATTATCCTGTATTTTGGGGGAAAAACCTCTGAAATGTTTGGTGTTTTGTCACACTTGCTTTGTTTGTATATTGAATCTAAGTAACCTTTTTTCAGTCAATACAAGAACAGATGGTAGTACATGGACAAGAGCCTGTCTCATTTGAAGATGTTAGTGATGAAATATTTGACATGGTCAAGCCCACCAATCCAGCTAAAATCACTCTTCAAGATCTAATAAACTGGTAAGTTAATGCTCTGTCAGAGAGAGTTATTAGAGCTGGAGTTGAAGCCCGGTATTTATTAAGCATGGAGAAGAAAATTGTCCATGATTTATTTAAAGGAACAATCCTGCCATTTTCCTTAATTGATTTAGCAAAACCACAGAAAACCTCAAGCTGTATGGAGGTTTGAAGCCTGCTCCTTCAAATTTCAGGAAAGTAATTTTAACAATCCCTTCCGCCCTTCGACTGACAGAAATACCTATTAAAATTTACTTTTGACAGTTGATTGAAAACCAATTAGAAAGTCAGCACACACTTTAACAAAAATCATAAATGATGAAAAGTAGACTATGTATCTCAGAAGGTGAAGTTACTAGTCTTCCATAGACTCAGTTCACGTTGTACCAATTACTACACAGTTGATGCTGAATTAGTCTTTACAGCTGTCGTCTCAACAATTAATGACATTCTTGTAATCGGCCCTAAGAAAGTCTCTTGTGGAATTATGGCTCTTCTTTCTGGAAATCTACAGTGAAGGCAAAGTGATGAATCTGTGTGGCTTGTTTAGTTCTAGAAGAAATTCTGTGTTCTGAGACAACCCACAATTATTCAACTAAGTTGAAGTCCAGCCTCTGAGGATATAGTCAATTGCACTGTCATATCATTCATGTAACACTCATGCCAGGCTGCTTTCAAAAGCTAAGAAATAACAAGGGTAAGAACATCCTTACATCATCTTGTTTCAGTGAGATCTAAACACACAATTGTGTTTCTGTCCACAAAACAAAAAAAAGCTCTGAGACTACCAAGTGAAAAATGCAAGCACTCTGTAAAGTACCAGTTGCTCTATATGCACAGTAATGATCACTATATTTGATGAGCATTTTTCCAAGCCCTTTTCCTTCCATTGGCATGTCTCATGGTGCATGCATAAAAATGTCTTGAGATTTTCCCATAGCTCATCCACTGCTTGATAAAGGCCTCTAGTCACGACCGTATATTGCAGTCTTCAGCTACACACATTCATACTGCTCCTGAATGTTTTGTAATGTTATTTAGTCATGTTTCGTTAGATCGTAGGGTTGGTCGTTTCTAATCTCTCTCAATTGAGCAAAAAGATTATATTGCTCACCATCCGTTTGCGTGGATACATGTTCTGCCAACCTCCTTTATCACTTACATTGCAGTTATAGGAATATTGTCCACTCTAGTCTTTTTCCTGATCTATTTGTTAATTTCCTATCTGTTCCCTGATCAATTTCTTTCCTTATGTCGCGTAGAAATTCCCAACATGCATCGCTACGGTGCTCAGTGACCAACCCTCAGTTTCTTAATGGTTTTCATGTCAAAATATCTTATCTCACTGGCTTTATTTAATAATGGAAACTGTCTGAGCCATTTTGACATTTTTATTTATTTCTGTTCTTGTCCATCCAGTTGTTGTCTGCGACTGCCATAACTTTTTCTATGACTTCATTGTTTTCACAATCTTTTTTTCCATTGTGTTGGTTATTCATTATTTTAGTTTTATTGCAACTGATTTTTAGGCGTACTTTCAGACTTGCTGTATTAATTTCTTACAGTTTATGTGCAATACAGGCAGTAAGTACAATGTCATGAGAAAAATGCAGATTCCATCAACAAGCATTACTTCTTCATTTTCCAAGTTTGTGAACCTGATATATAAGGAGCAGTCATATGAAAATGAGGCAGAGGCAAAAAAAGCTGGTAAACTGTTTATTATTTCAAAAGTAATTTCCATAACTGTTAATACATTTATCCCTCTGTGAAACAAGATGGTCAGTACCTTAATGGAAAAATGTTTGTGGTCGCCTATGGAACCACGATTGTACCCAGACATGCTCCTCTTCATCCAAAGCAAATCGACAGCCGCAAATGCGTTTATTCAGGGCTCCAAAAATATAGGAAACACATGGGGAGAGATCAGGAATTTATAGAGGATGTGTAAGGACTTCCCAGTGAAACTTCTATAGCATACTCGAAACAACCTTGGCAGCATGTGGGTAAGTGATTACTTTTGAAATAACAAACAGTTTACTTACTTTTTTCCATCTGTCTCATTTTCATTTGACTGTCCCTTAAAAAATCTCTTCATATTTTTCCTCTTGCAGTCTGAATTTTTGAACTTGCTGATGAAGGCTAAGGAAGGCTGTAGCATTGTTTTGCTTCAAATGTTTTCCTCTGAATTAGATCAGTTACAGCATTGTTCCAGTATTCAGGAATCGTCTTCTTCAACAGCTTTTGTAGTACTTGGCTCCAGCTTAACCCAGTTTTATTCAAGCATTATTACTTTCAGGTGCCCTTCTTTCCTTCATACCTTGACTGATTTCTTGTGCTACTTCCGAAATAAATATTTTAGTTGCTAACCATCTGTGTTTTTAATTCATCATGTGAACTAAATGAACATTTAAAGAAATCTTAAAACACTTGTATACAGTGATCTGTGTATTAGTAATTACTTGTCCAATAAAATAATAGTGTATACACAAGAAGTGTCTCTGTTGTTTTCTTCTTCATTCTCATTGTTTTCAGATGTTCATTTCGCCAAATTTTTGTTGTGTTTTTTCTCATCCTTTCAGAGATATTTTTGTATTTTTTTGTTTAATTTAGTATATGCTTCCACGTTCTTATTGTCATTTGCATAAAACATTTTTTGCATTCCCAATAATTTCCTTGAATCTTACATAGACTAGGCACATGGCCTTAAGAGAAATGTGGTGGTGATCTTGTAAGCTTTTTAACAATTACATATTTCAGCCTCAGGTAACTCAAATGATATCATTACTGGTTTCAACTTTTTGCCAAATCATCTGATGATTAGAATAGATTGCATAGTAACATGTCAGTTGAACAGGCCTGGAGAGGCACCTCCCTGGGCCTGTTCAGTTGTCGAGTTATTACCAAGTCATCATCAGAAGATTTGAATAAGTTTGTTACGGTAACCTGAGGCTCAGATATAAAATTTAAAATCTCTCACCTTCTCATTAATAGTTGCCTTATTCTATTTGAGATTTTATTTTGTGTTAAACAATTGTTCCTTCTGTCTGTATCCGTATAACATTGCTAATTTGTACTCTGCATCTTTATTACGACTGTGTGACTTCATGAAATTATAAAACAGCTTTGCATGTTTACGTCTTATATATTTCCTTTGTTGTGTGATAAAATGTAGTCAATTTCATTTTTAATTACATTTGCTCTTTGCAAAGTCCATTTTTCATTTGCTTTCTTCTGAATAATGCGTTAAAAATGAACATGTTTTCTTTTTGACAAATTTCAGTGCTATTTGACCTGAATTGTTTTTGTTTTATGCTAAATTTCTCATTGGGAAATCAATCTTTAATTTTGTAGTACTTTAGTATTATATATTAAACCTCCTCACTAATGTCTTATAGTGATGTTTGATGTCATTTATTAGCTTGAGTAACTGTTTGCAGAAATCTTCTACCTCGTCATCAGAACATGAGCATGTTCATGTATAGACTTAAGTGATTTTCATAGTCCACCTCTGTGGATAAGTGGTCAATGTGCCTAATTGCTGTGCAGGGGACCTGTTTGACTCCCAGCCAAGTCAGAAATTTTATCCACTTGAGGGCTGGGTGTTGTGTTATTCTTATCAGTATGTAATAATTGAAGGGGTGAGAAAGATATAATCCAAAGCCACAAAATGTAAATTTTTCAGAAGAGTGTTTTAAAACTAAATCCATGAATCATATTTCAACTTTTCTGGGTATCCTACAAAAGTAGTTTATTTCTCCAATGTGTTAATATACAGAGTGATTATAATTAAAGTTAAACTTTCAAACCACTGTAGAAATAACACCACTGGTCAGAATGAGATCAAATTTCAACAGAATATTATCACAGAAGGGGGAAAATGAATGACGGAAGAAAAATAAATAGTCAAAAAATGTAACAATAGATGGCGCTGTAAACAACATAATTTAATAGTGGTCAATTACAAATGACAAATGAATCATACAACAATGCTTAAGGTGTACATTTGACATTAAACAAACTGTACTCCTCAGTGTGCGTGGGTGTACAGGTGTGATGCTGTTAGTAACATAAGCCCGTCCACCACGGCAAGGTCATATCACATCAGATGGGAAAAATCGGTTTTCAATTGTCCTGAAGCAAAAACCGCATAAAAAGCATCAATCAAAATCAAATCAGATTATTAATTTCTGTGCGACTGGTGCAAAACATGTTCAATATGCTGTCCACTGTTTTTTGCAATGGGTTGAAACTGAGAAACAGCACGTTCCACAACTGATTGTGTTTGCAACAAGTGTTTCCGGGGTCATGTTCAGAATGTGTTGCACAATGTGTGCCTTCAATACAGCTAAGTTTGCAATTGGAACACTGAACACATCATCTCTCATATAGCCCCACAGCCAGAAGTCACACAGATTAAGATCATGTGATAAGGACAGCCAGGCTGTAGGGGAATTGCAGCTGATAATTCTAGCATTTTCGAAATGGCGCTTCAGCAGCTGCTTAACTGGATTTGCAATCTGTGGAGATGTGCCATCTTGCATAAAAATGATCACATCCATGCTGTTGGAGAGCTGGAGTGACTTGGTTGTGCTAAAGACACTCATAGTGCTTACCAATGACGGTTCAGTTAACAGGACCAGAAGCACCTGTCTCTTCGAAAAAATACAGGCATATGATAAATGATGCTGTAAGCCCGCACCACGCAGTGACCTTTTCAAGATGAAGTGGTGCTGGGTGATTTGCGTGTGGATTTTCCATTGCCCATATTCAACAATTCTGTGCATTGATATATCTTTACTGATGGAAGTGGGCTTCGTCTGTCCACAAAATCTTCCGCGGCCAATCATTGTCCACTTCCTTGAGAGTAAGAAATTCTAAAGCAAAGGTCTCTCTTGCTGGCAGGTCAACAGGAAGCCACTCTTGCACATGGGGAATTTTGAATGGATAACAAAGAAGGATGTTTCGTAGGATTTTAAGCACCGTGCTGACGGGTATGTCCAATGTTCGGGCAATTCTCCGTCCACTACACATTTGCACACCACCACTCATCTCCTACTGCATTGCTGTGGCCACTGCTTCCACTGACGTCGAATTAATTTGTTTCCTCCCTCTACTAGGTTGCACACCAAAAGAACCCGTCTTTCCGAATTTCCATATCATTTTCTCCAGACCCACAGCAGTCATCGGATAAATGCCTTTTTTCAAACACTTCAGTGGCCAGAACTTCTGCAGATTGACGTGTGCACAGTCATCGTTCTTGTAATACAGCTTTACAAGGAGAGCGCGATCCTGCATTGAGACAGTCATGGCTAACATTGCAGAGAGGAAAAGCTGTGTATCCACTTGTTTATACCAACTTCAATGGGTTGTAAGCGTGACAAGTGTTTTCATTTACATATTCTGGTACATACGGAACCATCTGTTGATAATTTTGACACTTTTTTTTCCGCTTGTGCCATACATTTTCTCCCTTCTCCAATAACATTCCGTTGTAATTTGATGTCATTCTGACCAATGGTGTTATTTGTACAGTGTGCAGCATTATAGTGTGAACAAACTTAAACATTATCAACAAAAAATATTTTATCCCTTGGGTGAAATAACATTGGGCTTTGGCCTGTCTCATACTAAATGAATACAAGGTTTACAAAAATTTGAACGTCAGCATACAACAGAACTTATAATGATAGCGACTACAGTATTTCAAACAATATAGCCAATATCTATCAACCTCTGTGTCATTTTCATCATTTTCTTCCTTTGTTTCACTCAGACTCTTGAAGTATCCATTCGAAACATCTGGTGTAAATGGCATCAATGACATAACATCTTTGAGTTCTTTGTCACAAATTGGAATGGGTTTTAAGTATTTCCTTGATAGCTCAAACAGATTAAGCTCCTGTTGTGCTCATCCTTTTCTAGTGATATTTACAGTTCTGAATTCTTCAATATCAGTGTACTGATACTTCACTTTTAAATGTGAGGCATTCCTTCATCAAAACAAAAAGCTGTCACTTCAGAAAATCAGAACTGAGATCCATAATCATGTTTGTCCTTCTTTGCAATATTTATCTGCAAAGATATCAGATCTATAAAGTCTGCTTGCTTCATTTTAACGGCTGAAAATGGTTTATCTTGCTCGATTCTCTAATGACTGTAATACAATCATCAGGGGTGTACACAGTGGAGTGTCTGTTCTTAATGTGCTTCTCAATTCAATTGAAATCTCTATCACAGGGCAATTGTGTGTGTCCAACTTGTTGAAACCAGTGTTCAACAGCATAAATTTTCCTGAACGCACTAGTGATCTGTCTAGTGCAACAGTTGTCCAGTTTTTGCCTTGGCCTCTGCAATTATCGCTTATAATGTGAAGAATGTTTGCTTGAGACTTTTTTTATTTCTATGAATTTTACTGGACAGCTTCCTATCTCATCAGATCCACACTTTGCTTTGTCTTCACTCCACACAAACATATGTCCCCTTTCAGATCCACAATCATGAATAGCAAAATTATACGTCCACAACTTCCTCTTATAGAATGCAGGTGCAGACATCAGCCTGGGTGTTGGAAAAAATTGTTGTGGATCAAAAGCTATTGCAAGATGTTCCTCAGGATTTTCCCTAGCTAACTTGGAAAACTGTGTAACGATATTTTGTCCAGCACATCCTTTGGCATGACGTAGCTCCCTTTCAATTTTTAATCTTCTAATCATATCTTAAGAGTTGGTCAATTGTGCATTTTTTATTTGAATTTGAAATTCATCACATGCATGACATGTGTCTTAACATGGCAATTTAAAACCAATATTAAATTTGTAGTTAAAAATATCTCGAAATTTCGAAACTTTTACTTGTGGTGCACTATTTTATTCACAATATTTCAAACAATGTTCTTGAGGTGATGAAGAAATCAACATGTTATGGTCGAAGTACACTTCATTAGTTTTCTGTGTGCGGCTGTAATGACTGGCTTACTTAGGTATTTGAGCTGTCTGAACTGCTTCTGGTGAAATTTTCCTTGATGGATTCCCTATTTTTCCTGGAAACAAAATGAATAATAGTAATTTTAAAGGGAAATGCTCAGATAAGAGAAATTAAGTGAATTTTTGTTTGAAAATGATACTTAAAGAAAAATGCTGGATAAATAATCAGAATAGAGCAAAATTATGGTTTTTCTGGGAAGCAACATTAATTTAATCTTTAAATACCACTTCTGTCTTTTAGAGAAGTAGAGTATCCATCAGACAATTGTTTTTGTAAGTTCTTAAGGCATCCTTGATTGTTCTGAAGCCCATGCACACTTAAAAATGCTTCTCTGCATACCAAAATATTACAGCCATTAACCTTAACCTGGTACAAAAAAAGTAACTATTCACCGTGAAACTGCGCTATTCCTTTTCTTTTGAGTACCTAAAAAGGTAAAACATATTAATGAAAATAATAATATTTTACGTATAAAAAATACATTATATAAAAAATTAATTTCAGATTTTCATTAATCATAGTTACCTCCTTTGCACTTGTTTCATGTTAATATTGCTCAGAAGGTAATTATTTTGGCGATTGAAATCACCCAATTCCAGGACTACACATTTTAGCACCAGCAGTTTGTCCTGTTTTATCAGATATGTACTCTCTGGCAGAATTTCTCTGACGTTTACATTTTTCCCTTTCCCAATTGTTCATATTTCTTCTTTCTTTCTGCCTTCAGGTTCTTTAGCAGGAAATACTCTGGGAGACCTTTTACGTCTGTCAGCATCCTAAGCCAAACAAAGTATTCAGAATGAGAAAGACCAAAGCCACTTTAACACATATAACATACCTTAATATATTATACAAATAGCCTTATAATATTAAAATTATTACTAATTATGAAGTAATTAATAGGAGAACTGTAAATTGTTCATGATTAACACATACATATTTTAATTAGCAAGTATATAATAGTTATAATTACTCAATAATATTTTACTGTGACACAGTCCTAAGCCTCAATTTTTAAATGTTTAAAAAAGTAAGTATTTTCAACTTTACATGTCATTTTCGGATGAATATTCATCAGAGGGACACTAACCACTTCCACTGGATGAGTAACCCTTCAGAACTGGCCTTTTCTGTCTCAGAATCTTCTTTTTTGGTTACACATGGAAATAACCTCTTCTTTGCAAGTGCCATTTTACTGTGGCTTTGAATTGTGACACACGCACTCGAAAAGACTACTTCCTCACTGAATGAGAACAACAAGTGTGAACTGCTCTGCCATCTAGTGAGTGAAAGTTAAAATATTTTCGCAGTAGCTTCCTCTGGTGAGTAGAAGTTCAACTAACACAAGAAACATATTTTAAGATGAGTTTGGCTTTGGACTAAATCATTCTCACCCCTTTAATTGTCAATGCTCAAGTCGCCGAAGTGGCATCGTATAAAAGGACTTAGCGGTAGGCAACAGACCAACCCCAGATGGGGTATCCCAACCAAAAATGCCCTTTGATCACTTTCCCTACAACATGGTTTTCTGCTGTGCCTGAGTTTCCTTTGTACAGGAAAGCCTACACCTAAATTTCTTCTGTCATAGAATACATGATCTGATTTTAATTATGTCCTGGCTTTATGTATTTGTGCATTCTTATTATAATGAGATACACGTACAGAAATAACTGGATACGTCTCTTGGCATGATACTGCTGTTTGGGAAAACATTTAAGTAGCATGTAACACTTTTTGTTTTAGTATATGTTAGTCAGACAGCTGTATGATCATTAAACCAAATTCCCAAACTTCACTTGATCAGCCATATCAGTACAAGTATCCAAAAATTACTTGTCACACTTCATGTTGGGTATTTCTGTACTACCTTCCCCACACCATGTACAGTTGTGTCCACTGCTGAACATTTCCCTCAACCTCTGTCACATCCTTTCTAATCACTTTAAACCAGATTTATGCCCAGAATTAAATTTCCCCTTCGAAGGACATACATTCACATAGTCATGGCTTAACCACATATGCAGTAGAATGGTATCTTGCAGGAATAGGAATAATTGTAGAAAAGTTAAACAATATACAGATGAAGAGTACAAGAGAACAGGGTAATCTGGTATAGTTAAAACATTGGCACTCTCATTCAGAAGGTGGTGTTCGCAAATCCCCATATTGTTATCTGTATTTAGGGTTTCTTTGGGTTCCTTAAATTTCTTAAGGAAAATGCTGATATGGTTCCTGTGAATAGGACAGGATGGAATTGCCCCTCATCCTTGTGCAGTCTGAGTTATATCCTCTCTAAAAACTTCTTCGCCAATGGGGGCTTTAATCCTGGTCTTCCTTTCTTTCTTTTACCAAGAAATAATAGCTGCAGCAAAACAGCTGAAGAGCTGATTCTGCTCCAGAATTTTAAGAATGCTTCCGTGTTTTGAAAGATGTTTCCAAATGGTATCTACATCGTGTAGCCGGAAACATGTTTTGAAAACTTGTCTCAAGCAGCATGTTTTGGCGTGTAATTTGTGGTTGTAGCATGTTGGAAAATAGCTCGATTACCTTGTACCCAGATACCAATTTCAATTTTTTGGCAAGTTTTTACTTGTTGTTACATGTCTGTGATTTTTTTTAGGATCTGATGAAATTCATTACCACAAATTATTGTATAGACATATTCTGCATTTTCCTCAGTTTAGCGGTTTCTAAGTATGGACCCTACAAAAATGTAAAATAGATGTTTCACTCTACTTACAAAAGTCCTGAAACTACATAAACACCAAACTAATTGTACAGACTATATATTACATTAAAAATGAATGCCTTGTATCTTATGAATTACTTCCTAACTGTTGCAGCCTTTTATCTTGTATGTTCAAGTCAAAAATGCAAAATGTACTAATGTAACATAAAATGTGTCAACTCACCAAGTTTTGTTTGTGAAAATTACATTTACTTCCCTCCAGTAGTGTAGTAGAGCATATTTTGAATCTAAGTTTACTACTTCATTTTGTAAACCAAGCACCTTTTCTATAACAAGGATTCAGATTTTATAGAGTGTATGGACCTTGTAACTCTGTTACTCATCCTATAAATAATGATTTCTGCAAACCATTTAATTCAGTTGATTGCCTGATTTGATCTCTCTCTAAAGCAATGACATGTATCATAAGAGTGCTGATTATTTTCAAAGACCAAACTACTGAAGCTCTCTAATTACTGTATTTCCCCTCTTGATCACATACTTATTGCATTGAGTTCACTCATTTACCACTCATTATCTACATGAAATATAAACAAACTTTGCTAATCTTTTATTGCTGATAATATTCTAAAGTAGTAAATGATATTTTTCTTCTTCCTTTCTGCAGTGGTCAAGGTGATACAGTAGTAAGCATCCTGATAGATTTGAATGATTTCTGGACATATGAGAACAGGGAAGCCATATCTACTGATACTAATGAGGCATCTGCAGAAGTGTAGTTTGCTGTGAGATAACATTATAATTATTTTATAACTTATTTTATTACTTTTTACTATAAAAAAATACATGCCTTATTGTGAGATTTTGATATGGAAATGAAAAAAAACACTAACAAATGAAGCTAAAAGTAATGAGTCCTATATTGTTTAATATCATTGTATTTAAAATTCTAAAAATACTCATCCACAGAAACAAGTGAAAATTGTGTTAAAATTTCATATTTTTAAAGCTCTTGCATAGGTTGGTTATGATGTCATAGACCCAAAAATGTAAGAACGCTTTTAGGTGAATTACATGCATACAAGCAAACACCAACACAGAGTACTGTGTCACAATCTTTATAGTAGTCTCTTGACTCCCTTATTGCCTGTTTTCCATCTGTGTTACACATCTTACTGTACAGTAGGCATTCGAAAAATAAAGTGAATATTTGTTTTTAGAAAGAATATTTTTTATTTGACTTTATCAATGTTATCCCTACACAATAGTCCCCATTAGATATTGTAAGTTATGACATTGCTTTTTCCAGTCCCCAAAACACTTTCAGAACTTGTTCTTTGGAATAGCTTTCTCACTCTGCAGTGAGGTTTTAAACTGACCTGTGCCTGTAAAATGACAGTCCTGTAATGGTTTCTTTTCAGCAACAAAAAAAGTTACTTGGTGCCACATCTGTCAAATATGGAGGCTGTGGTATCATTAGAGCATTGCTTTTGGTCAAAAAATCATGAACAAGTAAAGAGTCAGCATGAGCATTATTTTTGTACAAAAGCCATGAATTATTTTCCACAAATCTGTGCAATTTGATTTATGAAAATGGTGTTGACCTTCACCAAAGGAGATGGTGCAGTGATTAGCACATTGGACTCTCATTTGGGAGGACAAAACAAATTCAAACTTGAGCATTGTCTCTAATTGCCTCGTTGAACTCTAATCTTTTTTTTTTTTTTTTTTTTTTTTTCCATTATGTATCTTTTGACCTCCTGTAAAGAACTTGTAGTGCACTATGACATTAAAACCAAAGAACACAGTGAGCATTACATTCGCATTTGATCGCACATATCAGGTTTTTTTCAGTCTTGGCAACCCAGATTTCTGCTCAGTGATGACTGAGCCTTAGTTTTGATGTCGTATCCATAACCCCATGTTTTTGCAGTTCTGCATTGTTTACTTATCTAGCAGCCCTATCATTTTTGTTGAAATATTTCATGGGGTGACCAGGATTTGATTTTACACCTTTCCATTTCCAAGTACACCCTTTAATACAGACTACCAAGCCCGACATCTAGTATACTAGTGGCCTTACAGAACTCTGATATGCTGATCCCAAGCCCAGGGCTGCCTTATGAAAGTGAGGAGGGGGGGGGAGGAGCAACCACCTCTTAAAAACAGGGCTCACCTGGCCCATGTGGTAGTATCCTTTGAGTGATCCAAGACAGTATAACAATGAGGACTTCAATGGTAGTGAGGTCAGAAAGAATGGATCTTGGAACAGCAGAACTAGTGGAAGAAGCAACTCAAAGAAAAAAATCCACAGTGTGTGTGACTTGCAACAAGCAACAACATCTGTTCACCAGAGGTATGGCTGTAAACATTTTCCTCTGAGCTAACAATCACTAGAATTGTCTTCAGGGAACTGGCAGTCAACAGTGGAAATGTACTTTGCATCAGATTTTACCCTAGTAAGTAACCAGTCTTCCATTTCCAAGGAAATGAAAACTAGGCATTTGGATTCGTGGGACCTGCAAAAGACTGCAAAGGATAAGTCAGAGCATTCTGAAACCCAAAAAATAAACCACAGCAAAATAAATTACCTACCCACTTTAATATAAATTCACTCTTAAAAACAGAGAAACTTTAATAAACGTTCTTAAACCAAAAAATGCTTTGTAAGAAACAAGATTTACTGATGGCCATCCCTTTGATTCAGGAGGATTTGGGATATTTAAGGGAAAACCAGAGAAAAGAATTATGAACACTGTACCTCAATTTGGAACATGTTTCATTGCAAACAAAACACATTAAACTAAATAATAGAGTTTAAATCAGTTAATGAAAGATTTCTGTGCTAACATGTAAATTATCAAAGTAAGTTTGCACTATTTTAAATATACATGCACCAACAAAAGAGAAAAACAGAACTCAGAATGAGCAGACAGAAAATTTTTGACAAAATTTGTCAAACCTTCTAGGTCTCATTACATAGGAAAACACAGTAATACTGCTAGAAGACTTTAACATACAAACTGACAAAGAACGTCAACACACAGCCATAGTAGGAAAATTTTCTGCACATAAAAGAACCAACACAAATAGAGAAAGATTCATAAGTCTGTGCAAACAGATGGTGCTAAAATCTATATTCTTCAAAAAAACTTTTCTAGAAAACAAACTACAAGGGTATCATGAAATACGATTTGTGCTGAAAAACAACTCTGTCATATTGCTATAAGTAAACACTCTTAACTGGAGGCTGAAATTAGCCTGTAACAATGCCGTAGCACACTTCTAAAGTTCTTTGGTGCTCCTTTAGTCCATCAAAACTTGGTGAAAAAGAGACTCGTTCAAAATTTGATCAAATAATTTGTAGAATAAAGGTAAATTCACACTTTTTTTTGATGAGACAGCACATCAGTGTCATCTGATTTGTAGATGAATAGGTCCACAGGGTCATCACAAGTCAGTAAAGACACTATTTCTGAATATTTATTCTTTATTTTCAGTTAAACTGGCACATGTAATAAAAGATAACAAATCGATTTTACACCAAGAAAGCTCATTTGCACACAATTTTTCATAACAAGACATACACTATGTGATCAAATATAGGCGGACAACTGGCTGAAAATTACTCACAAGTTTGTGGCACCCTCCATTGGTTATGCTGAAATTCAGTATGCTGTTGGCCTACCCTTAGCGTTGACGACAGCTTCCACTATCACAGGCATACATTGTCAGGTGCTGGAAGGTTTCTTGGGGAATGGCAGCCCATTCTTCATGGAATGTTGCACTGAGGAGAGGTATCAATGACGGTCGATGAGGCCTGGCATGAAGTCGGCGTACCAAAACATCCCAAAGGTGTTCTATAGGATTCAGGTCAGGAATCTGTGCAGGCGAGTCCATTACAGGGATGTTACTGTCGTGTAACCACTCCGCCACAGGCCGTGCATTATGAACAAGTGCTCGATCGTGTTGAAAGATGCAGTCACCATCCCCGAATTTCTCTTCAACAGTGGGAAGCAAGAAGGTGCTTAAAACATCAATGTAGGCCTGTGCTGTGATAGTGCCATGCAAAACAACAAGGTGCGCAAGCCCCCTTTATGAAAAACACGACCACACCCTAACGCCACCGCCTCCGAATTTTACTGCTGGCACTACATATGCTGGCAGACGACGTTCACTAGGCATTCACCATACCAACACCCTCCCATCAGATCGCCACATTGTGTACCGTGATTCGTCACTCCACACAATGTTTTTCCACTGTTCAATCGTCCAATGTTTACGCTCCGTACACGAAGCTAGGCATCGTTTGGCATTTACCGGCATGATGTGTGGTTTACGAGCAGCTGCTTGGCCATGAAATCCATGTTTTCTCACCTCCCACCTAACTGTCATAGTATTTGCAGTGGATACTGACGTCGTTGTTGTTGTTGTTGTTGTTGTTGTGGCCTTCAGTCCTGAGACTGGTTTGATGCAGCTCTCCATGCTACTCTATCCTGTGCAAGCTTCTTCATCTCCCAGTACCTACTGCAACTTACATCCTTCTGAATCTGCTTAGTGTATTCATCTCTTGGTCTCCCTCTACGATTTTTACCCTCCACGCTGCCCTCCAATACTAAACTGGTGATCCCTTGATGCTTCAGAACATGTCCTACCAACCGATCCCTTCTTCTAGTCAAGTTGTGCCACAAACTTCTCTTCTCCCCAATCCTATTCAATACTTCCTCTTTAGTTACGTGATCTACCCATCTAATCTTCAGCATTCTACTGTAGCACCACATTTCGAAAACTTCTATTCTCTTCTTGTCCAAACTATTTATCGTCCATGTTTCACTTTCATACATGGCTACACTCCATACAAATACTTTCAGAATGAACTTCCTGACACTTAAACATATACTCGATGTTAACAAATTTCTCTTCTTCAGAAATGCTTTCCTTGCCATTGCCAGTCTACATTTTATATCCTCTAAATGATTAATGGAAAATCTTATATAAAGATGTGAAACAAATACTAACAAAGAGATAGAGGGGCTGGCCAGTACTTACCTCAGCTCAGTACAGCCGATAGATACACAAAAAACAGAACAGAACTGAAAATTTACGTTCCTAGCTTTCGGAACAAATGTTCCTTCATCAGGGAGGAGAGAGGGGAAAGAAAGGGAAGAAGGGAAAGTGGACTCAGTTACTCACAACCCAGGTTATGAAGCAACAGGGAAAGGAAAACAGGGAGGGTAGCAAGGATGGAGGCATGGTTGTCAGAGGGAAGCCAAAGATATACTACTGTCAGTACTGCGCCAGCTTCAAACCAAAGAGGATGCATACAGAAGTAAAGAGGTATATAATATAAAGATAAACACAACTATGTAGGATGAAAAGATGCGTGAATGGCTAAAGAGGAAAGGGAAAGAGGAGAAGACTGAAGAGTAAATGGGAGCGAGGTTGTTTAACGTAGGTTCAGTCCAGGGGGATGGCGGGATGGAAGGACATGTTGGAGTGCAAGTTCCCATCTCCGCAGTTCAGAGGGACTGGTGTTGCGTGGGAGAAGCCAAATGGCACATACGGTGTAGCAGGTTCCTAGGTCCCTAGAATTATGCTGGAGGGCATGCTCCGCTACTGGGTATCGGACATCTCCTAGGCGGACAGTTCGTCTGTGTCCATTCATGTGCTCAGCCAGTTTAGTTGTTGTCATTCCGATGTAAAAGGCTGTGCAGTGTAGGCATGTCAGCTGATAAATGACATGTGTAGTTTCACACGTGGCCCTGCCTTGAATTGTGTATGTTTTACCAGTAGCAGGGCTGGAGTAGGTGGTTGTGGGGGGATGCATGGGGCAGGTTTTGCAGCGGGGTCGGTTACAGTGGTAGGAACCGCTGGGTAGAGAAGGTAGTCTGGGAATATTGTAGGGTTTGACAAGGATGTTACGGAGGTTAGGGGGGCGACGAAAGGCAACTCTGGGTGGTGTGGGGAGAATTTTGTCAAGGGATGATCTCATTTCAGGGGTTGACTTGAGAAAGCCGTATCCCTGGCGGAGTAATTTGTTGATGTATTCGAGGCCAGGATAATATTGGGTGACAAGGGGGATGCTTCTGTGTGGTCTGGGGGTAGGAACATTGTTGTTGGACGGGGAGGAATGTATTGCTCGGGAGATCTGTTTGTGGACAAGTTCTGCAGGATAATTGCGGGAGAGGAAAGCACTGGTCAGGTTGTTGGTGTAAGCAGATACGTTTGCCACGAATACCTAGGCTGTAGGGAAGGGAGCGTTTGATGTGGAATGGATGGCAGCTATCAAAGTGAAGGTACTGTTGTTTGTTTGTGGGTTTGATATGGACAGAGGTGTGGATGTGAGCTTCAACAAGGTGAAGGTCAACATCCAGGAAAGTGGCTTGGGTTTTGGAGAAGGACCAGGTGAAATTCAGATTTGAAAAGGAGTTGATGTTATGGAGGAAATTAAGGAGTGTTTCTTCACCATGAGTCCAGACCACAAAGATGTCATCTATAAACCTATACCAGGCCAGGGAAAGCAGCTGTTGGGTCTTCAGGAAAGCCGCCTCCATGCGGCCCATGAAGAGGTTGGCATAGGACGGAGCCATCCTGGTTCCCATGGCCGTTCCCCTGATTTGTTTGTAGGTCTGGCTTTCAAAAGTGAATTAATTATGGGTGAGGATGAAGTTGGTAAGTGTGATAAGGAACGAGGTTTCTGGAAGATCTTCGGGTGGGCGTTGGGAGAGGTAGTGCTCAAGGGCAGAGAGACCATGGGTATGTGGGATGTTCGTGTAAAGGGATGTAGCATCTATGCTGACAAGAAAGGTTTCAGGTGGGAGAGGAGTGGGAATGGATTTGAGGCATTCTAGGAAGTGGTTTGTGTCTTTGATGTAGGATGGGAGTCTGCGGGTGATAGGTTGGAGGTGCTGGTCTACCAGAGCTGAGATACGTTCTGTTGGGGCTTTGAAGCCTGCTACAATGGGACGGCCAGGATGGTTCTCTTTGTGGATATTGGGTAATAGGTAGAAGGTAGGGGTACGTGGCTCAGGTGGAGTGAGTAAGTCTATGGATGCCGTTGTGAGGCCTTGTGAGGGACCTTGGATTTTTAGGATTTTCTGCAGCTCAGTCTGGATGGAGGGAATGGGATCTTGGGTAACAGCTTTGTAGGTTGAGGTGTCAGAGAGTTGACGCAGTCCTTCTGCCACATACTCCACACGGTCAAGTACCACAGTTGTGGAGCCTTTATCTGCCGGGAGGATGACAATAGAGCGGTCTGTTTTCAGCTCCTTAATGGCACGGGATTCAGCTGGGGTGATGTTGGGGGCTGTCGGGATGTTCTTCAAGAAGGACTGGGAGGCAACACTGGATGTGAGGAATTCCTGAAATGTCTGCAAGGGATGGTTTTGGGGGATGGGAGGAGGATCCCTTTGAGAAGGCGATCGGAACTGTTCTAGACAGGGTTCAACACTGGATCTAGTATTTGGGGGCTGTGTTTGGGTAGTGAAGTGATATTTCCAGTTGAGGTTCCTGGTGAATGTTACAAAAAGGTACGGCCAAACTTTCGGGAAACTTTCCTCACACACAAATAAAGAAAAGATGTTATGTGGACATGTGTCCGGAAACACTTAATTTCCATGTTAGAGTTCATTTTAGTTTCATCAGTATGTACTGTACTTCCTCGATTCACCGCCATTTGGCCCAATTGAAGGAAGGTAATGTTGACTTCAGTGCTTGTGTTGACATGCGACTCATTGCTCTACAGTACTAGTTCATCACGAACGTAGTTTTGCAGTCAGTGCAATGTTTACAAATGCGGAGTTGGCAGATGCCCATTTGATGTATTAGCACGGGGCAATAGCCATGGCACGGTGCGTTTGTATCGAGACAGATTTCCAGAACGAAGGTGTCCCGACAGGAAGACGTTCGAAGGAATTAATCGGCGTCTTAGGGAGCACGGAACATTCCAGCCTCTGACTCGCGACTGGGGGAAGACCTAGAACGACGAGGACACCTGCAATGAATGAGGCAATTCTTCATGCAGTTGACAATAACCCTAATGTCAGCGTCAGAGAAGTTGTTGGTGTACAAGGTATTGTGGACGGCTGTGATACAATACACCATTCTCCAGGGCTGCATCAGCGCATCAGGGATTCCATGCGATGGAGGGTGGATGCATGTATCCTCACTAACGGAGAACATTTTGAACATTTCCTGTAACAAAGTGTTTGAAGTCACGCTGGTACGTTCTGTTGCTGTGTGTTTCCATTCCATGATTAATGCGATTTGAAGAGAAGTAATAAAATGAGCTCTAACATGGAAAGTAAGCGTTTCTGGACACATATCCACATAACATATTTTCTTTCTTTGTGTGTGAGGAATGTTTCCTGAAAGTTTGGCCGTACCTTTTTGTAACACCCTGTATAGCGATGGATATTTCACACCACCAGGCCAGGCTTTGATGTGCCCACTGACAAGCACATGGTCAGGCTTAAGGCTCTGCTGTGGCACCAGTGGCCTTATAGCTGTCAACATGTTAAGGGTGCGAATTCTTTTTAAATACAGTGAAGCACCAATTTTCATACTATCAGTTTTTTACATAACAACTCGGGAAAAGTTTTATTATACTGTAGACAAATTTGGGAAGAATACAATTTTGTAAATACCTCAGAGCATTGTGTAATTATGTAAAAGTCATAACATCCATACTTTACGATCAGAATTGCTATAAATGTTACCCAAATGGAAGTGGAATCATCTCTTTCAGTTGACCAAGGGTGATACTGTAAGATCTAGCTGATTCAGAAATCCCATAATTGTGTTTTTTTTATAATGTACACAATGTAAAAGTTGCTGAGTGCTGGTTAGTTTCAGACCACTACCTATGTATCATTAACTATTTAGAAAAAAGAACCAATACCAACCCAAAAAGTTTAGCATACAGACGCTACATAGAGAAAATGATTTCAAAATTCTTTTTTGTTGGGAACAACTTCAAAAAAAATTAGTAAGGTGGAAAAGAAACTGTTCCTCTTAAAAAGAAATGGAAACTGCCTGGTGGAATGATGATTGGTGTGAGTTAATTATAAAGAGACAAGAAATGTGGGATATCTAAAACACAAATAGAAATGATAAGAGTGGGGAAAATTTTATAGAAGCCAGGAAACTTACATCAAAAGATCTCACAAATATCAGAGTACAACACATTAAAGAACAACTAACATCAGTTGAGTCATAAAAGCACACAACCACAAAGACTTTTATAGTTTAAAGAAGTACGCACCACCTTGTTTACAGTTTACAAGCCCAAAAAGCACAGAAGTCTGCATATAATATCATTGAGAACTGAAGAACACATTTAGATACTTCAAAGAACTACACAACTGTGATCCACCAAAAGACGATTTCATTGTGATAACATAATCCAAGTACAACCACACTCAAAGCCACAAACTATAGAGCAAATCAGAGAAATTATAAAACAACTTAAGGAAACACACTAGTGAGAACATTATTCTGTGTCCAAGATATTTGGACAACAAACTGCGTATCCAGGGTGTATACACCCTGGGATAACGGAAAAACCCGGGAATTTTTTCATCCAGGAAAAATGTGGGGAGTTTTTCATTGTTTTAGTTTTCAGTTAAATTTTTTATTCACCATATAGATGAGATGCTGAGTCGCAGATAGGCACAACAAAAAGACTCTCACAATTATAGCTTTCAGCCATTAAGGCCTCCGTCAACAATAGACAGACATACAAGCGCATGAGCGCTCTCTCTCTCTTGCGCACGCAAGCACACACTCACCCACGTGATTGCTGTCTCAGGCAATTGAAACCACACTGCGAGCAGCAGCGCCAGCGCATGATGGGACTGGCGACTGGTGGGGGTAAGGATGAAGCTGGAGTGAGGAGGGGGAGGGATAATATGGGGGGGGGGGGGGGGGGGTGACGGACAGTGAAGTGCTGCAGGTTAGACTGAGGGCAGGGGAGAGATGGGTAGTGGGGGTGGAGTGGGGTCGGGTCAAGTAGCAGAAAAGGAAAGAAATAAAAAGAGTGGGTGTGATGGTGGAATGACGGCTGTGTAGTGCTAGAATGGGAACGGAAGGTGCTGGATGGGTGAGGACAGTGACTAACAAAGGTCTTTTACATTCCATCCTGGGTTTTCCATTGTTTGATCACTTAAATTTTTGTCGTTTTGACCAGTAAGAACTGATACTCTAACAAAAAATCTTACTTTAACCAGCTACTGCAGAATAATATTGCAGCAATAAAACATAGACGAGAGAATAACACCAAAATGAAACTTCAGTTGCAAAGAAATGCACCAGTTACAACAAAACTCAGTGCACACACAAGCATCTGGCAACAGCAAAATCTGTCAAAGACTATGCAATACTTCTTAACAACAAACTGCTTTCGTTGTTTCTTTCTCGTGGGCCTCGTTTCGATGAGCATGATGTCAACAGGTGTTTAATTTCTAACAGGTTGTTGAAACATATTGCGAATGGTGGTTTGGAAAGGGTTACTTTCTAAGTAGATGTACTTTTACACAAGGTGAATTATGTTACATGTGGTAATATGCAATTACTTTCTTAAATCAAGGAGCTTTAGACTTATTTAAAACTGAACACTGAGGACCAGAAACTTAGAAAAATTTTGTGCCCAAAAGACCATTACTTAAAATTTTACTGGAACATTTGTGTCTGGTCTATCTTAGAGGGTAACACACATTACAAAGACAAAGTTTCGTGGTTAATTTGTCTTACTTATTTTAGTTCTTTAATAGATTACAAATTATGCAACAACAGCAGCAAAAAGTAGTAACTATCCTTCAGAAAAAATGTTAAGTGAGTCGTTGAGCAATTTCTAACATAATTGGCTTTTCCTTGTAAAAGTAAATGCTTGACGAAACACATATTCTGCCAGATAACCTACAAAATGAAACTTCCTGGCAGATTAAAACTGTGTGCCTGACCGAGACTCGAACTCGGGACATTTGCCTTTCGCGGGCAAGTGCTCTACCAACTGAGCTACCGAAGCACGACTCACGCCCGGTACTCACAGCTTTACTTCTGCCAGTACCTCGTCTCCTACCTTCCAAACTTTTCAGAAGCTCTCCTGCGAACCTTGCAGAACTAGCACTCCTGAAAGAAAGGATATTGTGGAGACATGGCTTAGCCACAGCCTGGGGGATATTTCCAGAATGAGATTTTCACTCTGCAGCGGAGTGTGCGCTGATATGAAACTTCCTGGCAGATTAAAACTGTGTGCCCGACCGAGACTCGAACTCGGGACATTTGCCTTTCGCGAGCAAGTGCTCTACCAACTGAGCTACCGAAGCACGACTCACGCCCGGTACTCACAGCTTTACTTCTGCCAGTACCTCGTCTCCTACCTTCCAAACATTTCAGAAGCTCTCCTGCGAACCTTGCAGAACTAGCACTCCTGAAAGAAAGGATATTGCGGAGACATGGCTTAGCCACAGCCTGGGGGATATTTCCAGAATGAGATTTTCACTCTGCAGCGGAGTGTGCGCTGATATGAAACTTCCTGGCAGATTAAAACTGTGTGCCCGACCGAGACTCGAACTCGGGACATTTGCCTTTCGCGAGCAAGTGCTCTACCAACTGAGCTACCGAAGCACGACTCACGCCCGGTACTCACAGCTTTACTTCTGCCAGTACCTCGTCTCCTACCTTCCAAACATTTCAGAAGCTCTCCTGCGAACCTTGCAGAACTAGCACTCCTGAAAGAAAGGATATTGCGGAGACATGGCTTAGCCACAGCCTGGGGGATATTTCCAGAATGAGATTTTCACTCTGCAGCGGAGTGTGCGCTGATATGAAACTTCCTGGCAGATTAAAACTGTGTGCCCGACCGAGACTCGAACTCGGGACATTTGCCTTTCGCGGGCAAGTGCTCTACCAACTGAGCTACCGAAGCACGACTCACGCCCGGTACTCACAGCTTTACTTCTGCCAGTACCTCGTCTCCTACCTTCCAAACTTTTCAGAAGCTCTCCTGCGAACCTTGCAGAACTAGCACTCCTGAAAGAAAGGATATTGCGGAGACATGGCTTAGCCACAGCCTGGGGGATGTTTCCAGAATGAGATTTTCACTCTGCAGCGGAGTGTGCGCTGATATGAAACTTCCTGGTATTGGCTGACTACATCACATGCTCTGAACATTTGCTTCACTGTCTAGCGAGGTCCTGTAACGTGAACTATAATTGATTGACAAATGTGCATCACACTCTAGATTTCAGTGCTTCGGAAGCTACTGTGGTATATTTGGTGGAATTTGTGTTTATACTTTCATAATACAAAAATATCCAATGTAAATGTTGCCATGTTTTTTTTTTTTTTTTTTTTTTTGCTGGGTTGAGTTTTCTAAAGCAGTGGGGAGTTCTATGCCAGTGTATAAAACTTCCACCATTCAAATGATTGATAAGTTCTACAGCTCCGAGGGAAAGTATATTCCTACATCTACATATATATACTCCACTATCCATCAAGCAGTGTGTGGCGGAGGCCACTATTCACACCAAAGTCATATTTCCCCCCCTCTGTTCCACTCGGATCGCATGAGGGAAAAACCACTGTCTGAATGCCACAGTATGAGCTCTAATTTCCCTTATGTTTGAATGGTGATCATTGCGTGATTTTAAAGTTGGTGGTAACAATATACGCTCTACATCCTCGGCGAAGATCGGATTTTGGAATTTAGTGAGCAGCCCCTTCCGTTTAGTGGAACTTCCTGCTATTCCAATGATCTCTGATAGAGGATGGATAAGAATGGTGCTATATTTGTAGCATAGTCAACATAAAATCTTATGGGGATACTGTCTGGGCAAGATGCCTTCCTGACATCTAAGGATCTTAACTGTTTTACAATCCCAGATACACTAAACACTATGTCAGCCATCCTTGCATTTGTTCATCAATTGAAAGGGGAATGGTGCTGCAGTCCTCTACGTAAACGAGTTTTTGAAAGCTAGGTTTAGAATTTTGGCCTTCTGTTTATCATCATCCGTTACATTACCTGTATTGTCACTTAATGTGGAAAAATATACTTTCAACTAAGAAAAGTGAATTTCTGCAAGGGAAACATTATATTCTCACACAAGAAAAAGTGTATTTTTAGCAAAGGATTTAACTTTTACAAGCTTTCAGAGCCAGTGACTCCTTGTGGCAGAAGAGTTGAAGGGGAAGAAAGAGGGGTGAAGGAAAAGGACTGTAGAGGTTTAGGGAAAGGGATACAGTTCAGGGGGAACTGTCCAAACTTTTGAAATAAAGTCAGGAGTATGAAAGGAGATGGTTTGTCACCCCTGCTTTTCAACTGCACATTAGAGAAGGTAGTGACAAAATTGAGAAAATCCATCAATACTGAGGGTGTTCAACTAGCAAGAAACTCAAATAAAGTCATCCAGAAATTGTCTTAACTTCTGCAGATGATGAGGCATTAATTACTAGCGCACTAAATAGCACCATCACAGAACTGCAGACAAAATACGAGGGGCATTCAGGAAGTACGCAACATACTTCTTTCCTGAAAGCAGGTTGGTTTTGCTCACGAGTGCAATACACCATATTATTCTCCACTCTTGTGGCTACAAAACCCTATTTTTCAACATAATCTCCGTTCAGTGCGACAGCCTTCTGCCACCTTACTAGAAAGGCATGTATGCGCCCTTGGTACCACTCTACTGGTTGATGTCAGAGCCAATGTCTTCCTGGATCAATAACCTCCCCATCATTCACTACTCCTTCCTGTGGAGTACATCCTTCATTGGAACAAACAGATGGAAATCAGATGGTGCAAGATCCCAGATGTTGGGTGGATGAAGAAGAACATTCTGATGAAGCTTTGTGAGCTCTTCTCGGGTGTGCAGCCTTGTGTGAGGCCTGGCATTGGCATGGCAAAGCAGAAGATTATTTGAATTTTTGTGGTAACAAATGCAATGAAGTAGTTTCTGAAATTTCCTGAGGACAGCACAATACACTTCAGAGTAGATCATTGCACCATAAGGGAGGACATCAAACAGAATAATTTGTTCAGAGTCCCAGAAGACGGTCACCGTGACTTCATCACCTGAAGGTGCAGCTTCGGAGTTTTACTTTAGGGGTCAAGTGTGTGCTACACACGTCAGAGGCTGCTACTCAGGTAGCTGACTATGTGTGGCATGCACACAAGGTTTTTTTTAGATTATACAACTCTCTATCCAATAAAGATAATGATAACTGTGGGAAACCCAGAAGTATCAGTGTAGGATCGAAAGAAATGCCTCCCATAGGTGAGACTATTAAAATCTTAATTGTTAACCTCTGAAGCATTCGCAACAAAGTGCCAGAATTTGCCTGAAAAGCAGTGAAGCTGGTTGAAATCTAAAATTGATAGCAGTGAGATTTTTGGAGAAAAACTGAGTGTATATTGAAAGGATAGGCAAATGGGAAATGGGGGTGATGTATTTGTTGCAGTAGACAAGAAACTCAAATCCACCAAGATAGAAATTGAAGCTGCATGTGAGACTTTTTGGGCTAGACTCAGTATCAGGGGTTGGTATAAAATGGTAAATGAATCCTCGTATTGCCCACCAGACTCATCTCCTGATGTAACCAAAAACTTTAGAGAAAACCTCAGTTCACTCGTACATAAGTTCCCCAATCATACTGTAATCATTAGTGGAGACTTTAATCATCCTTTAATTAGGAAAATTACAGTTTTGTTAGTGCTGGATGTGATAAGACATCCTGTTAAATGTTATTAAATGCCTTCCCTGAAAACTACCTAGAGCAGGCAGTTAAGAAACGCATTCATGATGTAAATATATTGGATCTGAAGGCAACAAATGGACCTGACGTCTTTGAGGATGTCCACACTGAAACTGGTATCAGTGACCATGATGTGGTTGCGGTAACAATGTTTACCAAACAAAACCGAAACGCTGCTTGTGGGAGCATACAGGGATGAAGCAGAGAGGTTAGGGCAGCTAGGTGCAGCTGGGAGGTTAGACGGAGGGCAGGGGGGAGGGGAGCATGGTAGCAGAAACGGAGAGAAGAAAAACAAACTGAGGGTGTGTTGGTGGAATAGAGGGCTGTGTAGTTCTGGAATGGGAATAGGGAATGACCTAGATGGCTAAGGACAATGACTAATGAAGGTTGACGCCAGGAGTGTTATGGGAACATAGAATTGATTGCAGGCAGAATTCTCACCTGCACAGTTCAGAAAAGCTAGTGTTGGTGGTAAGGATCCAGATGGCACAGTCTGTGAAGCAGTCACTGAAATGAAGAACATCGTGTTGAGCGTCGTGCTCAACAATTGGGTGGTCCAACTGCTTCATGGCAACAGTTTGACAGTGGCCATTCATGAGGACAGATAGCTTGTTGGTTGTCATGCCCACATAGAATGCAACCAGTGGTTGCAGCGTAGCTTGTAGATCAGATGACTGGTTTCACAGGTAGCCCTGCCTTCAATGGGATGATGCTTGTGACAGGACTGGAGTAGACAGTGGTGGGATGATGTGTGGGACAGGTCTTGCATCTAGGTCTGTTATAGGTATATGAGCCATGAGGCAAGGAGATGAGAGCAGGGGTTGTGTAGGTTCGGTGGGTGGCAGAATATCACTGTGTGAGGGGGAAGGATAGTGGGTAGGATGTTCTTAGACATAGGGAAAACCCTGGTTGAGACTGTCATTTAGTTGCTCCAGTCCTGAGCGGTACTGAGTCATGAGGGGTATGCTCCTCTGGGGGAAGATGTTGGGACTTTGGGAGGCGGTGGGTGACTGGAGAGATAGGCATAGGAGATCTATTTTTGTACGAGGTTGGGAGGTTAATTATGGTCTGTGAAGGCCCTTGGTATATTTTGAGAAGGACCACTCATCATTACAGATGCAACGCACATGTAGGGAAGGGAGTTCTTGGTACGGAATGGGTGGCAGCTGTCGAAGTGGAGGCATTGCTGGTGGATGGTAGGTTTGATATGGACAGAGGTACAGATGTAGCCATCTTTGAGATGGAGGTCAACATCGAGGAAGGTATCTTGTTGGGTTGAACAGGACCAGGTGAATTGAATGGGGAAGAAGGTGTTGAGGTTCTGAAGGAATGTGGGTAGGGTGTCCTCACCCTATATCCAGATCATGAAGATGTTGTTGTTGTTGCGGTCTTCAGTCCTGAGACTGGTTTGATGCAGCTCTCCATGCTACTCTATCCTGTGCAAGCTTCTTCATCTCCCAGTACCCACTGCAACCTACATCCTTCTGAATCTGCTTGGTGTATTCATCTCTTGGTCTCCCTCTACGATTTTTACCCTCCACGTTGCCCTCCAATACTAAATTGGTGATCCCTTGATGCCTCAGAACATGTCCTACCAACCGGTCCCTTCTTCTAGTCAAGTTGTGACACAAACTTCTCTTCTTCTGAATCCTATTCAGTACCTCCTCATTAGTTATGTGATCTACCCATCTAATCTTCAGCATTCTTCTGTAGCACCACATTTCCCAAGCTTCTATTCTCTTCTTGTCTAAACTATTTATCGTCCATGTTTCACTTCCATACATGGCTACACTCCATACAAGTACTTTCAGAAACGACTTCCTAACACTTAAATCAATACTTGATGTTAACAAATTTCTCTTCTTCAGATACGCTTTCCTTCCCATTGCCAGTCTACATTTTATATCCTCTCTACTTCAACCATCATCTGTTATTTTGCTCCCCAAATAACAAAACTCCTTTACTACTTTAAGTGTCTCATTTCCTAATCTAATTCCCTCAACATCACCCGACTTAGTTCGACTACATTCCATTATCCTCGTTTTGCTTTTGTTGATGTTCATCTTATATCCTCCCTTCAAGACACCATCCATTCCGTTCAACTGCTCTTCCAAGTCCTTTGCTGTATCTGACAGAATTACAATGTCATCGGTGAACCTCGAAGTTTTTATTTCTTCACCATCGATTTTAATACCTACACCGAATTTTTCTTTTGTTTCCTTCATTGCTTGCTCGATATACAGATTGAATAACAACGGGGATAGGCTACAACCCTGCCTCACTCCTTTCCCAACCACTGCTTCCCTTTCATGCCCCTCAACTCTTATAATTGCAATTTGGTTTCTATACGAATTGTAAATAGCCTTTCGCTCCCTATATTTCACCCCTGTCGCCTTCAGAATTTGAAAGAGAGTATTCCAGTCAACATTGTCAAAAGCTTTCTCTAACTCTACAAATGCTAGAAACATAGGTTTACCTTTCCTTAATCTAGCTTCTAAGATAAGCCGTAGGGTCAGTATTGCCTCACGTGTCCCAATATTTCTACGGAGTCCAAACTGATCTTCCCCAAGGTCGGCTTCTACTAGTTTTTCCATTCGTCTGTAAAGAATTCGCGTTAGTATTTGGCAGCTGTGACTTATTAAACTGATAGTTCGGTAATTTTCACATCTGTCAACACCTGCTTTCTTTGGGATTGGGATTATTATATTCTTCTTGAAGTCTGAGGGTATTTCGCTTGTTTCATACATCTTGCTCACCAGATGGTAGAATTTTGTCAGGACTGGCTCTCCCAAGGCCGTCAGTAGTTGTAATGGAATGTTGTCTACTCCGGGGGCCTTGTTTCGACTCAGGTCTTTCAGTACTCTGTCGAACTCTTCACGCAGTATCATATCTCCCATTTCATCTTCATCTACATCCTCTTCCATTTCCATAATATTGTCCTCAAGTACATCGCCCTTGTATAGACCCTCTATATAATCCTTCCACCTTTCTGCTTTCCCTTCTTTGCGTAGAACTGGGTTTCCATCTGAGCTCTTGATCTTCATACAAGTGGTTCTCTTTCCTCCAAAGGTCTCCTTAATTTTCCCGTAGGCAGTATCTATCTTACCCCTAGTGAGATAAGCCTCTACATCCTTACATTTATCCTCTAGCCATCCCTGCTTAGCCATTTTGCACTTCCTGTCGATCTCATTTTTGAGGCGTTTGTATTCCTTTTTGCCTGCTTCATTTACTGCATTTTTATATTTTCTCCTTTCATCAATTAAATTCAATATTTCTTCTGTTACCCAAGGATTTCTACTAGCCCTTGTCTTTTTACCTACTTGATCGTCTGCTGCCTTCACTACTTCATCCCTCAAAGCTACCCATTCTTCTTCTACTGTATTTCTTTCCCCCATTCCTGCCATTTGTTCCCTTACGCTCTCCCTGAAACTCTGTACAACCTCTGGTTTAGTTAGTTTATCAAGGCCCAATCTCCTTAAATTCCCACCTTTTTGCAGTTTCTTCAGTTTTAATCTACAGTTCATAACCAATAGATTGTGGTCAGAGTCCACATCTGCCCCTGGAAATGTCTTACAATTTAAAACCTGGTTCCTAAATCTCTGTCTTACCATTATATAATCTATCTGATACCTTCTAGTATCTCCAGGGTTCTTCCATGTATACAACCTTCTTTCATGATTCTTGAGCCAAGTGCTAGCTATGATTAAGTTATGCTCTGCACGAAATTCTACCAGGCAGCTTCCTCTTTCATTTCTTACCCCCAATCCATATTCACCTACTACGTTTCCTTCTCTCCCTTTTCCTACTACCGAATTCCAGTCAGCCACGACTATTAAATTTTCGTCTCCCTTCACTATCTGAATAATTTCTTTTATTTCATCATACATTTCTTCAATTTCTTTGTCATCTGCAGAGCTAGTTGGCATATATACTTGTACTACTGTAGTAGGCGTGGGCTTCGTGTCTATCTCGGCCACCACAATGCGTTCACTATGCTGTTTGTAGTAGCTTACCTGCATTCCTATTTTTTTATTCATTATTAAACCTACTCCTGCATTACCCCTATTTGACTTTGTATTTATAACCCTGTATTCGCCTGACCAAAAGTCTTGTTCCTCCTGCCACCGAACTTCACTAATTCCCACTATATCTAACTTTAACCTATCCATTTCCCTTTTTAAATTTTCTAACCTACCTGCCCGATTAAGGGACCTGACATTCCACACTCCGATCCGTAGAATGCCAGTTTTCTTTCTCCTGATAACGACGTCCTCTTGAGTAGTCCCTGCCCGGAGATCCGTATGGGGGACTATTTTTACCTCTGGAATATTTTACCCAAGAGGATGCCATCATCATTTAACCATACAGTAAAGCTGCATGCCCTCGGGAAAAATTACAGCTGTAGTTTCCCCTTGCTTTCAACCGTTCATAGCACCAGCACAGCAAGGCCGTTTTGGTTAGTGTTACAAGGCCAGATCAGTCAATCATCCAGACTGTTGCCCCTGCAACTACTGAAAAGGCTGCTACCCCTCTTCAGGAACCACGCGTTTGTCTGGCCTCTCAACAGATACTCCTCCATTGTGGTTGCACCTACGGTACGGCTATCTGTATCGCTGAGGCATGCAAGCCTCCCCACCAACGGCAAGGCCCATGGTTCATGAAGATGTCACTGGTGAAACTGAACAAGGTGACATTTTTGGGTTTCTGGGTGTTTAGGAGGGATTCCTTTAGACTGCCTCTGATTACATTGGCATAGGATGGTGCTATGCAGGTGCCCATAGCCATACCCCAGATTTGTTTGTGGGTAATTCCTTCAAAGGAGAAGTGACTGTGAGTGAGGATATAGTTGGTCATGATGACTAGGAAGGAGGTTGTTGGTTTGGAATCCATTGGGCATTGGGAAAGGTAGTGCTCAATAGTGGTAAGGCCAGGAGAATTGAGGATGTTAGTGTTAAGGGAGGTGGCATCAACAGTGAGAGTAGAGCACCATGTGGAAGTCAGTGGAAGAAATGGTTGGTTCTTTTATGTAGGCGGGTAGGTTGCGGGCAGTAGGCTGAAGGCGTTTTTTTTTTATGAGAGCAGAGATTGTCTCACAAGGGGCACAGTAACTGGCCACAAGGGAGCATCCTGGCTGGTTGGGTTTATGGATTTTAGGAAGCAGGTAGGAGTGTGGGAAGTGATATTGATGAGGAGAGAGAGAATTCCAGGGAAAGGTTTTGGGACGAGCCTAAGGATTTGAGAAGAGACTGGAGCTCCTGCTGGATTTCTGGAATGGGGTCAGTGTGGCAGGGTGGATGAATGTGACAGCCGGCAGAGTCCTTCTGCCAGGTAATCCTTGCAGTTCAAAACAACAGTGGTGAAGTGTGTCAGATTGCTTGTTGAAGGATTTGGGCAATAATGGTGAGGCAAGGTTCGAGTTTAAGAAATTATGGAAAGTTAACATGGGCGTATTTGGGGACTGTGGGGATGGATCACAGTTGGATGGAGGAGTGAACTGAGTCAGGCAGGGTTCAGCATTGGTCTTTGGTTGAGTCTGATTGGTAGGGTTGGTGGCAAAAAAGTGTTTCCAATGTAGGGACTGGGAGGAGGTTTTAAACAAGTCCTGCATGATTAAATTGAGAGAGGGACAAAAGGTGAGGCCTTTGGAAAGGACTGATACTTATGTAGGGGTAAGGCTTTTGGAGGAAGTGTTCATGACTGTGTTTTGGGGCTGTTTAAGTTCTGGTTTCTGTACAGTGGTGGGAGTTTTTGAGGGTGGGGTAAATGTAGCAGGTCCAGAGACCATTTGTCAGCTATGAGGGGACGTGGAGGAGGTTTGAAGGTCATTGTAGAAATGGTGGATAGTGGTAGTCCAACACAGGAGTAATAAGTGAACAATGTAGAGAGTTTTTGAGGTGGTATTGTGCTTGTTGCTCTATTTTCTGGAAGGCAAGAGTTTCAGTGTGTGATATGGGAACCAGGAATTTGGGATTGCATAGGAGGAGAATTTTGCAGATGGAGAGAAGGTATTGCAAGGAGGTTTGGGCCTGATTGATATTGTTTTGCAGGACAATATTGGTGAGGGTTAAGGATTGGTGCAATCTGAACAGAGAGAGGTCATTGTGGAAGGAATAGCGGCAGCCAGAGATGAGTAATTTGATGGGAAGGCCATTTGGGCGTATACCATGAGCTAAGCAACAATGCAGCAACAGTATGTGGCGCTTGGTTCTGGCTAGGGATAAGGAAACATTTGTGTTTTGATCCATATGGAAGGAGCAAGGAAAACTGAAACCTGAAAGTAGAGGTTGCACAGATTAAATAACATTTAGAAGCTTGTGGTGTCGCAACTAGTGCGCGATCGCCCATTTGTCTATTAAAAGCTTTACTTCAGAATGTATGTAGGCTGCAATGTAAGCCGGTAGAGTATTATACGGTCAGTAACGGACGAGTTGTGTCCTGCAGACTGACATCACGACCATCTGTTGCAGCTGCACGTGTGAAAGCAGTGGAGTAGCGCTGGCAGGCCACTTACATTATACGAAACTAAAAATATTAATAACTAATAAAGGAATAACCTGAGGAATGTCATATTTGATGTACAACCTTCTGTTGTGAAAACAAACAATATGTCAAAGTCTGAGATCAAAAAATAGTTGTATTTTGGAAGTTAGTAAAATTCCATAAAAGAAAAACGTAATTTTCTGACAGTCAAGAATTTAAATAAATACAGTTATGTAATAGCTCACCTTCAGTGACTATGTACGATGATCTGATAACACTTTCAGTGTTCAATTATAAATCTGAAAAGTTTTTTGTTTCAGAAAACCTCTGTAACTTTTCTATAATAATAATTTCAAGAATTCTAAGCAAATATGTGTATTGTGTGTTAGGGTGCTTGTGAATGAGAATGTGTGTGTGAGAGTATGTGGGGCAGTCAGCATTATTAAAAATAATTCTTGTAATTCTCTACAGGAACTGGCAAGTGTTCCAACTCTGTAACATGGGAACGAATCCACTAGTGGTTCTCCTACTAGTGAATGTCAGATGTCCAGAGTATTTATGCTTATGTATAAGACAGCCAGAACATTCACAACTACATAAAAAATTTCCAGATGTAGAGTAAAGCTTATAGTTCATTTTGTTTTGTTTATTTAATTAGAGAGTTTTGTGTTACTTAATTTGATGACGTCAATGAGCCTAGAGAAGTGGTTGGTGCTTACTAGATTTTGGCACGAGCCGCGCCCTAGAAGTGAGTTCTCATTGGTCGTAAGTGCTGACAGCCAATGAGAAGCAAGACGGTTGGCCGCCTAGCTTTGATTAGAGGCGGTTATGCTGGATGTGACTTTTCGCATTATGCGTAAGGTGAAGTCTTGGGATGACTTCCGCATTATGGTCCAGTGTTAATGGTATCTGGTAGTGACCAGAAACTGTTTATGGAAACTTCAGAGTGTTGTGATAATTCGTTCCGACGAAAATCACGAGTGAACTTTGAATTATATAGCGTGGCGATACTGAATATATTCTTACTGAGTATTTTATGGCGAGCATAAACTTTAACTAAAGACAACCACTGAATATCGTGTGCAGAAGTAATTGGCCAATCATTGACTGTGTTACAAGTAATTGGTTTCGGAATTTTGGAAGGTAAAAGTTCTGCCTGTTTTAGGTATGGTGATAACTGTGAGCAGAAACTTTAGTAATTTTCGTAAATGTGGGCTAATGATCTTGCTTAACGGCAATAAAGATCTATTGAAGGTTTAAATTTGAACTTCATGTTTAAAGATGTTTAAAGTACGAGTGACATCCCCTTTCCGAATCATTTCTTTAAAGTACGTAGACAATTTTCAGCAAATTTTACTTATAGCGGCCTCCAGCGTGTAGCTATGAGGTTACAGTTTCCTCAACACTGCTTTTCCGCAATCTCGTAAGTAGCTGCAGTCAGGAGTTTACGTGCGAAAATCTACCGCTGTAAAGAGGTAGGTGAACAAAAATTATAAAAGAAATTGCATTGCAGCAGCAACGTATAATCCGTCGCAATTGGTGCATCGCACGCACGCACGTAAAAATCCGTCGCAAGCTAAGGTGGTAACTTAGAAATGTGACACTTACAAACAAATTGCTGTAATAAGTAACAAAGTGGATGTAGAAAAAGTTGTTGATTGTAACGTAGTGTTTGGAAAAGTAATTTATTAGGTCTAAGTAGAAAATTTGTAGAATCACAAGAAGACAATGAAGCCAGAACTTTTATTAGTAGTTGTGGAGGGATACACCACTGCAGTGATAACTTTTCATTTGATGTGAGTAATGGATTTAAAATAATATTTGTAAAAAAAGTTCTCAGATTAGGAGGCATTTTCATGGACCAATCAGAATAATAGTTCAGTTTTGTCATATAGTGATTTTGAAAAAGTTTTCTAGGTGAATTTTGGTAAGAATCAGAACAGCTAACAATCAAGAGTGAATTTTTGAATTGACCAGTATACAGGGAGGGAAGTGGGAGTATGAAAGAATTTTGTGAAAAACAGTTAAGGAGGCTGATGCATTCAGGCAAGCCTTTTCATGAGTCAAATCAAACACTTGCTCTAAAGAGAAGACTACCTGGAAAACTGCAGTGGGGGCTGGTTTATGGACTGGATGATTCAGTTGATTGGTTTTTCAAGTATACTGATAAGTCTGACAGAGCATTTAAAAGGAATGAAAGGCCAAATTTTAATCAGAGCAGTTTTATAGGTCACAGTAAATTAAAGAGGGGCAAGTCATGGGAGAAGAATGGTGGAAACTTCAAGAATGAATATCAAGGAAGTGGAAATAGAAGGGACTGTAACTGGAATGACATTAACAGGCATGAGAATAGAGATTCTGAAAACATAGGTAGCCCATGGGACGGGAATAACAGATAACAGGGTAATCAAAGAGCAGATAACAGAAGAAATAAATAGGGAAACTGAGAGCCGTCCCATTGGGATCCTGTCATTTTGAGGAAAGTAATTGGTATCAAAATCAGGCTGATAACTGTAGGAGGTTATGTAAACAAAGTACTTGGAAATCACATGAGAAAAATAGGATTCATTTTGAAAAGAAATTTTGTGAGGCTGTGAATGATGGGGTAAATAATGCAAAAAATAGTAATCAAACATGTATTGAAGGGGTAGAATTACATGATGAAACTCTCAAAAAGTTTTATAATCAATCAGAAGATATAGTTGTCAAAGCAAAGGTCATGCCAGACAACAATGATGATTTGGGCTGTGCAGACCAATGTACAATAGTGAGTATAGTGAAGAGGACAGGGTAGAGCTGATAAGCATGCAAAGAGGGAGGAAGAAGTGTTGACATGAAGTAGTAATGATGTAGATAATGTTAGTAGTGTAAGTAATGATGATTATTGTTTTTTAAATCTTTTTATTGGTAGTCTGCAACACACGAAGTGTACAATCATGAAACTGCCTGGAGCCGATTCAAGATCAGCAGCATAAAAACATTCAAACCTTGAGGCTGCACAAGAAGTAACAGTTCACAGCACTCTACAGACTGAAGCTTGGAGGCTCATATTGGCCTAGATGCAGACAGTGTAGCCATAATTGATGTTGGTTTTGCTAGTTTTGAGTCAGCTGGTGTTGTAGACTCATGCTGGAGTCTGACAGTGAAGCCTCTTGTGCTGATTCTTGCAACTGGTGCAAGTGAGCCTTAGCCACTGTGGTATGCCGGTGTGGCCAGTGCAGCATACAGATCTGGAATGAGGCAGATGGCAAAAAGGTAATGGTCACTGCGAGCTTACCACACTCATCCCCTCCCAGGGGAGAGATGACCCTACTGCGCCCATCCCCATGTCGAGCTGACCTCTTATGCAGCCCTCCCTGATGACTCCACCTCCAGGAGCCCCCAGTCTTCGTGCATGCTTGCGTCTGCTTCTGTGTCAAAGTGTCTGCGATGAGGACACATTCCTTCATCAAGGAAGGATAAGAAGTGGCAAAGACAGGGGTTTCTTTACCTTGCATTCCCCCTTGTTTTGGCATAATGGACCCATTTCAATACTTAGTTCCTGAATTTTACTCTCTTCAGCAAATACTGAGCAATCTCAGCTCCAGACTGGATGGCTCTTAGAGCAGTTTATGCATATCAATAGAGATGGGCAGTCAGTGCCAGAGTCTTGGGCTGCCTTGCCACATTTCCTGCAAGCTGCTTCACCTCCGCAATTCAAGAGTAGTGTGGCAAAATCTCTGGCGTTTGTAACATCTCATAAGGCTAGGTATGTTTGGTCTAACCTTAAGTCGGAGGAACTCTGCCATGATGTACTCAGACATTCTGATTATTAATGAGTCCATTGCACATCTATTACTGGAAGGTCTGCTCCATAACCATCTACAGGCAACAAGGCCATATGCGATCAATGCGAAGGAGAGCCAGAAGTTATTACAGGTGGAGGGCTTAAGCTCCAAAGCCAGGACTGGAGTAGGGGATCCCCCTGGCTACTGCAGAGGCCCAGATGAATTTTTAATGGAATGGGTACAGTGAGAATTATATCCCAGATTACATTTTTAAAGTTAAATTTTGCAAAATTTTAAATCACTGCCCGGATTTTGTTAGTGTTTATATGGATTAATCTAAGCAGAGGATGTGTTCCCTGACTTTGTCCTTAGGATGTTAATTTTATATTTATATATTTAACCTGATCTGATTAGTGCCATCAGGTTTTTTGTACATTGGACCAGGATTTCACACATACATTAATTTTTTTAGCTCACAGTTACCTATTGAAGTAACAGTTTTAATATGAAAACTAATATTAAAATATTTTTGAGTGCCTGAAGTGGTAGTGTCAGGAAATCATACTGACCTTGAACTAATAAAGTTAATACTTAGTATACTTGTACTACTGCAGCTGTTGCCACTAATAGTGATAATAGTAATAATAACAATAATGATAATGGCAAATGTATGAATATTTTATAGGTGTATAAAATACGGAGTGTCTGATTAGTGAGTTCTGGTGAAAGAAAATTTAAGGAGACAGCATCAGACAAGAATACTGGGAAATGAGGAAGATCAGTTTCAAAAAAAGGATGCAGAAGGGTAACAAGTGTGTGCAGGGACAATGGTAATCCTTCTTGTTACTTTAGCAGATGTGTCATTAATTGGTTTAGTAATAAAAATTTTGGCAATGGCTTATTCAAAACTTGCTTTTGTCCATTTGTTAGCTCACATATTACTTAAGCCATTATTTATATTTGCAGATTGAATCATTCACAATTTAAAGGATTTACAATAATTCATTTTACAGGTACTATTTTTAACTTTGTACTTTTCACACTTGCTTGTTTTAATGTTTCTAGGCTGTCTTTATGTGGTATACATTTCTTAACTGATTTTAATTCAGATGCTTTAATTCTTGAGATAGTTTACTTTGTTTAATTTGATTTAATTTTTTACAATTTTTTATATTTTGTTTTTAATGATTTAACAGCTTCTTATTCTTTTTGTTTACTTTATTATTGGATATCTGTTGATAATAATTTTTGTTCAGTTTTTGTTTTGTTGATGAGATTTAGTATATTCATTTTGGTAGAATTTCCTTATTATTTTCTGCTGTTTTTGGTGGTGGCAAGTACTTGATTAATTTTTCCTATTCCTCATACAGTTCATTTACATTATTACTTAAAGTTTTTGACAATTAGTGAGAGTACTTTTGGGTCTTATTTGGGTTATCTTTTATCTAATTTTGATTTTTCTCATAATTTGTTTTCTTTAAATACTTTGTCTTTCATAAGGTTTACTAGTTTTAAATGGTTTATACCTTTTATTTCAATTAATTTTATCAGGCAGACCGTTAAAAATGTCAAAGTCTTTCAATTATGGTTGAGATGAATTGTTAGTGGTCAGGGTTTATATAGTTTGCTTATCTATATAGTTGATTAAATTCAGAGATGAAATTAGATTAAATACAGTGATGAAATTATTCAAACTTTAAGATGTACCTTTAACTTTTATTATTTGAGTATTTTTTAGGTATATTATTTATCCCATAATACCTAAATAGGGTATAATTAGAGCCGGCCGGGGTGGCCGAGCAGTTCTAGGCACTACAGTCTGGAACCGCGCAACCACTACGGTCACAGGTTCGAATCCTGCCTTGGGCATGGATGTGTGTGATATCCTTAGGTTAGTTAGGTTTAAGTAGTTCTAAGTTCTAGGGGACTGATGACCTCAGATGTTAAGAACCATAGCGCTCAGAGTCATTTGAACCATTTTGATAAAATTAGAACAGGATAGAGAAGATATTAAGGAAATATTTCTATTTTTAGTCTTCCGCTAAACAAGGCTCAAAAGAATGATACAAATACTAAAACTTGAGATGCAATGAATAGAATTATCCCTCATCATAATACATTTAAAACAACTCCTGTGCGTAATCCTTGATATGTATGCCCTTGAACTACATCTCGTCTTCACTGAATTGATATGTGATTTATTCATCTCATTACATACAATTTTCAAATTATTTGATTTGATGTACAGGAGACATGTCAAGGTTTATAAAAGAAACTTTCTCTCTTTTTTAACAGACATACAAAAGTTTACATTATATTTTACGTTTCTAAGTTACAGCTACACAAGTACATAAAATAATACATGTAACACAATCCCTGCGTCCAGACTGTGAAGCTGTCCTCATAGAATTCTTCAGCAGAATAATAACACTTTTCCACCAGAAGAGTAAAGAGCAGGCTCTTCAGTGAACCAAGCTCCATCTTAAATATATTATTGCCTTTTATTTTACTGAAAATTTTTAACCGCGTGTACTCTGGTGTTTGGGCATAAAGTTTTAAATGTTGTGTTGGAAGTTTGAAATTATCTCTGTGGCGAGTGCTGTAGTTGTGGTCAAAATGAAAAGTGTCTGTTGTATGTCGATTTTTATATAAGAACACCACCACCTCATATATGTAAAGTGAGGAGATAGATAGTATTTATAAATTTTTTAACAGTGGTCGACAGGATTCCCTCTTTTTTTGGCAACACACGTTTCTAATTACTTTCTTTTGTAATACAAGGAGCCTAGTGACATTTGTTGAAATTCCCCAGACGATTATGCCATAACGAATAACTGACTCAAAGTAGAGTGATAAACTATCTTTCTGGTATCCATGTTTGTGGTACCTGACAAAATACACATTGCAAATGCCAAGCTGTTCAGTTTATTTGCTAAGTAATCTATGTGTACCTTCCAGCTTAAATTTTTATCAAGATTTAGGCCTAAAAACTTCATGTGGTTTGCTTCTGTGATAGCCTGAGCATTGCAAGTTATCTTTATTTCAGATCTTTCTACTGATTTAGCTTCAAATTGAATCAGTTTGGTTTTAGTTACATTTAGTTGTAGCCCGTTTTGATGCAAGATTCAAGTTTTTCTAAAATATTTTTGGCTTTTTCTGGAATACTTTGAGATACCTCATTTTCAATTAGAATTGATGTATCGTCAGCAAGTAAGACTGAATGAACATTAATAGCAAATGGCAGGTCATTTACATAAAAAAGAAACAGATAGGGACCCAATATCGAACCTTGTGAGACTCCTTGAGGAATTATTGTAGGTAATGTAATTCCAAACCCAAAGATGAAAAGATTGATATTAAATAAGTAAAATCATTTATTAAATAGTCACAACACTGGAACTATTGCTGTTGATAATGGGTAAGATCTATAATGTACTTGGTGAAATGGGTGTTTTGAGAGAGTTGTTGTTAACATAAGTTCAGTATACTTCTCTAGAATATAGAGTCCATAGAACTGAAAATACAAAAACTTTAATTATTGCAGCTGGTGATTCTAGGCTTAGTAATAATATTTGTCCAGTAATTAAAAATGAAATTAAATTTATTGTTAATGGAGATCCTGTGTTTCTGAATAATGTTAGTAATAAGTATCCTATAATTGTGGCTAGTTAAACTGCTAATATTCCTGGATGAATAATATTTCTAATTGTTTCAATCAAAATTGCAAATGATATTATGTAGGGAGTGTACCTTGAGGTAGGTACTAAATGTGTGAATATATGACTGGTATGGTGGATTAATCCAAACAATATTAAACTTAATCATATAGGTATGGGAGTTGTGAATGTTAATGCTAAATGACTTGCTTTTGTACAAATAGAAGTTAATAATCTTAATAAATTATTAAATAATGTTATTGTAAAGATTTGAAATGAAGATATGAAATTATTTGGGCCCTTAGCTTTTCACTTTGGTTAATTTAAAATTTGATTATTAAGCTTTCAATCAGCTATCTTTAAGAATACATTTTAGTTCATCATTATAAAATTTGATTTGATTTTTATTTTAGGTTTCTTATTAGATGTTAAATTTAGTTTTTAAATTTTTGTAATAATGATGAAATTACTATATTTAATATGTTTATAAAATTTGCTGTTGTTATTTTACTATAAGGAAATAGGCAATTCTGATAGCCACCTGTTCATTAAAAACATGTCCTCTTGATAATATTCTGAAATCTGGCCTGCTCAGTGACAAAGTTTTTAAGAGTCACAGTATTCTGGCCATGCAAAGGTAGCATAATCATTAGTCTCTTACTTGGAGAGTGAAATCAATGACCTGCAAAATCAGCTGTCTCTTAATAAATTCTAGAATTTAACTTTTGAGTCACTGGGCAAATTTTTCTATAGGATGAGAGGAGGTTATAGAGCCTGACATTTCGTTGTTATGTAGATTTTAGTTAGTCTTTCTATATTTAATGTTAATGTTTTGTGGGGATGACATGAAAAATAAGTAAACTATTGATTGTTAAATAATTGCTTTTCATTTTTTGTAATTCATGAATTTTGATAATAAGATTAACTTATCTTAGGGATAACAGCTTAATTATTTTCAAGAGTTCATATCGACAAACCAGATTGCCTTTGAAGTTGGATTAAGAAATATACTCTATTAGCATTTAATTGTTTGAACAAACCTTTCTGGTATTACTTTCATTTTTAATTAATTACTATCACAACAGCTATTGTATTTGTTAGATGACTCGGTAGATGCAGTAAACAAAATTAAAGTCATTGAGTGCCAATGAAACTGAACATGTTGTCACTATAGATGTTGAATTCAATAGTTATATAACATCAGAAAGAGAACTTGATGCATTTTAATTGTTAGATGTAGATAAACAAACAATCTAATAATAAAGACGGAAGTTAAACTTCCTGGCAGATGAAAACTGTGTGCCTGACTGAGACTCGAACTTCGGACCAATGCCTGTCGCGGGCAAGTGCTCTACCAACTGAGCTACCCAAGCACGGGTCATGACTCTTTCTCACAGCTTCAATTCTACCAGAACCTCATCTCCTATCTTCCAAACTTCACAAAGCTCTCCTGCGAACTCACAGAACTAGCACTCCTGGAATAAAGGATATTGCGGAGACATGCTTTAGCCACAGCCTGGGGGATGTTTCCAGAATGAGATTTTCACTCTGCAGCAGAGTGTGCACTGATATGAAACTTCCTGGCAGATTAAAACTGTGTGCCTGACCGACACTCAAACTCATGACCTGAGCTACCCAAGCACGACATATGACCCAGAAGCTCTTCTGTGAAGCAGCAGAGTGCAAGTCTTGTCTGACCCACAGTTTTAATCTGCCAGTAAGTTTCATATCAATGCACACTTGGCTGCAGAGTGAAAATCTCATTCCGGAAGACAGACGTTAATTCTTAATATAGCATCAGATGTTTTACATCCTTGAGCAGTACCTGCATTAAGAGTCATAATTGATGCTACAGCTACATGATTAAATCAAGGAACATTTACAATAAACCAATCTGGACTATTCTTTGGTCAATGAACAGAAATTTGCAGAACAAATCACAGATTTACACTAATTATGAGTGAAAGAGTTCCAGCAAATGTGTTCATTAAACAACTACCTAACATAATTAAGGGAGTTTGTTAAAGTATCACATTAGAGTGTCAATACAAAATAATTAAAAATTTGAACATCTTGAACATCAGATTGAAAGTACATAAAGTCTTTCCTTCTCATCCTGTGTGGCAAGTCTCCCTGACCCATGGTTCTGGGTGACTTTCACGAAATCTACCTCTTTTCCTAGATGTCTCCAGTCCTTTTCCTTCACCTCTCTTCCTTCCCAGTCAATCCCTCTGCCTGAAGAAGGAGCCACTGGCTCCAAAAGCTTGCCTAATTACAACCTTCTTTTATGTGTGTATTGTGCCGCCGCTTGATGAGTAGATTTTTTACCTATCCAATTAAATTATTTTCGCAACATTGCATTAACAATATGATAAAAATTTATGCTGTTTGAATGCATTTATCACACTAATCATATATGTGTAAATTTAGCAGACCTCCTACATTAATGTAATATATTGTTTAATTAAAACTATGAGGAATGTATTTATCTAGGAATGTTAGCAGTATGACTAATTGCAAAAATCTCTACAGGGTACCATACTTATTATTATCATAGAAATAATTACTTATTACTTATCATAGATATGTGCACACCCTTGATCTTGTTTTTAATTGTTGGATGGAACTACTAATAACTGTAGGATCAACAGTTGCTGTAATTGAAGTCTATGTATTCTCTACTTTAGAAATGCTTTATTCTAGAGAGATGCAATATATTATCAGATACTTTCAATGAGGTATCTGAATATCTGGAAAGGAGTGGCAGCTCCTTCTTCCTCAAGAGCTAAGACCAGAGAAAGTACTGATATTGAATTCTGAGATATGGAGCATTCTAACATCAACATTCTAACTTAACCCAGAGGTGTGCCGTTTGGTTCAGATCAGGACACGGACAAGCCAGGTCATTGCAGGAATGTTTCTGGTCATGCTGTACCCATTTCCAAACTGTTCCTGTACTGCACAAGATTCATACAATGATGTAAAACGTGTCCAAATCCTTCCACATTTAGTGTTTTATGAAGCAGTGTATTGGGTCCAAACCCTAACAATGTAAAGCAGGGCCATACTGTAACACCATTTCCTTTGTAGATTACTGTTTGTTCCACGCATGATGGCAGGTAATATTCTCAGGCATTTGATAAACCCAAAGCCTTTCATCAGAGTTCCAGAGGGCATAGTGTGATTAATCACTCCAAATCACTTGTTTCCTGTGGCCTGTGGCATCATTCCTCACACCACTTCAAGCATTGCTTAGCACTGACCACAGGAATGTGTGTTTGATGAGGAGCTGCTCATCTCTTATAACCCATTCATTTTAGCCTCCTACCCACAGTCATTATGCTAACCAGACTGCAGATAGCACTTTGGAACTCATGAGTGATTCTCCTGCTGGTTTCATGTGATTTCTTTCCAACCATACTCCAAAATTCTCAAAGGTCCCTGTTGGTCAGTACATGAGTTTTGCCTGATCTTTGTTTAGCTGCAATTGTTCCTTCACGCTTTACTTCACAATCAGGTCACCTACAGTCAACCTGGGCAGCCTTAGAAACTTTGAAATGTCCGTGAAGGATATGGTACTCAGGTGGTATCCAACTACTAGTCCACTTTTGAAGCATGTGAATAATCGGAAGTTCCTTTGACTACTGCTGACTATAGTTCTAGGTCAATATTTTTTCCTTGTTACAAGATTTCATGGACTACATGTTGTTATTGTAGTGATCTTCTTATCAACACACTTGCATAAACACTCAATAAATTAATTCTCACAAAGACAGCTGTTGGATTTGGAGACACTGTGTAATACTGATGCTTTGAAGATGTATTATGACTATCCCTAGTATACCACTTTACTGATGAGGTACATAATTGATGTGACTTCTGAAATTTTCCCAGCGTATTTCTTCTTCTAATAATCTCTGGGTATGCAGCCAGATCCCATCAACATTCTACCATGATATTTAGGCCCAGAGACGTCAGGCCACCATCAGGTGAGTACACAACTACTGAAGAGCCCAGGTGCAATTGCGATTGCACTTGGGCATTTCAGTAGTTGTGTACTCACCTGATGATGGCCAGACGTCTCTGGGCCGAAATATCGTGGCAGAATGTCAATGGGATCTGGCTGCATACCCGGAGATTATTAGAAGTGTACATAATTGTTGTTCTAGTGTAAATAATACATTTGTGTTTCTAATCAAAAATCATGATTATTAACCAAGAAAACAAGTTTTGTTTTGACTAAAAACTTTTATTAGCTTTATTGTACAGATTAATTGTTATGTTACTTGCAAGCATCCAGTAAAAAATTAATTAATGACTCAGAAAAAGGATGTCATTCACATTTGGATTTTACCCAAAAAGTTCAACTCAAATAGCTCCTCCCTCAGATTCTTCTTAATTGCTGCAATTTTCTTAAATTTTTATGTAGAAATTACATTCATTCTACCAGTCGTAATAATTATTCAAAATCAAACAGTTCAAAAATATCAGTAACATTTTTTATTTTAGTTCATTTAGAGGGAGTACATCATGAAGGAAACAGTGAAGTTCTTCAATGAGATCTTAATTTAATAAATGGTGAATATAATATTTTTAATTTTGTTTTCGTAAATTTTTTAAAGGTAGTAAATTTCATTTGGAAATTTTCATAATAATTATGAAATTTGCATTTTCATTTTGTTTATAATAATTTTATTGTTAACTTATTCTAAGGAGCCAGGCAATTTTGAGTTCTGCAAGTTTATCAAAATGATATCTTCTCTAATGAAGTTTTAATGAGCTGTGGTATTTTTACCATACAAAGAAATCATAATCATTTCACCATTAATTAGAGGCTGGAATAAATGACTATTAAGATGTCACCTGTCTCTTACTGGTTCTTAGACATTAACTTTTGACTCAAAAGGCACAAATATTTCTTTAGGCTGAGAAGTCCACACAGAGCTTTTCATTGTATTTTCTATAGTTTTTTTATTGGTCTTTCTATATTTAATGATAATTTTTTCTTGTGGTGCCATCAAGAATAAATAATTCTTTACTATTAAAACATTAACATTTGTCCACATGGTCAATAATTTATTGCCATAAGATTAAGGTACCATAGCGATAACAACTAATTGTTTTTGGGAACACAGATTGAAAAAGCTGATTATGAACTTAATGTTTGATTAAGGGTGAAATCACATTAGGAGGTTAAAAAAAATCCAATTTTTTTATTGCATAAATCGTTAGCTTAACTATCCAAGAACATGCTGTCAAAATTTCAAAGCAAAATTCACATTTGCTGTTTAGATTTTATGAAGTTCTAGAAAGTGAATTTGTAGGTCACATCCAGAACAGAATGGTGACTCAACTCTAAAACATTCGAAAAACTAAAAAGGTTGGTGGAAAAGGCAAACCCACAGAGTCATAAGTGAAAAAGCTCAGCACTTACTATAGACTAGCATTTTGAAGACATATACAAGGGGCGTTTGAAAAGTCCGTGCAAAGCCCAAAAGATGGCACCACCGGCGCATATCGAGGTCATGTTCAGTTAGTAGCATCTTTGGAAATAACACACACCAAGTTTCAGCCATATTGGTCTATTTCTTTGTGTTTGTCATTCACGTGAACCAAGGAAGTTGAGTGATTAGGTAAAACACCTCAGACTAAAGAGAAGCTTGATAAACACTGCTGTGACTCTGCACCTTCGATTAGAGCAATTTATAAGTTGTTTCAAAATTTTCAGAGTGGCCATATGGACACAAGTGATGCGTATACGTACTGGATGCCCTATGGAGGTTACGACTCCAGAAATCATTGATAACATCCATGATACGGTGACAGATGACAGAAGAGTTAGGGTGCATGAGATTGCTAGTGCTGTTGGTATCTCAAATGAATGGGTACATAAATTTTTGGATAAACATTTGGACACGAGAAAGCTATCCGCATGATGGGTCCCGCAATTGCACACACTTGACCAAAAATGGAATCGTGTGAAGTGTTGCAAGGATGGTTTGCAGCTGTTCAGGAAGAATCCACAGGACTTTAAGCATCGTTTCATCACCGTGGATGAAACACGGATACATTAATATACTCCTGAGACCAAACAACAATCTGAACAATGGGTTACCAAGGGAGAATCTTCACCAAAAAAGGCCAGAAAGGTTATGGCTACTGTCTTTAGGGAAAAGAGTAAAACTATTATAGGTGAATATTATTCAACATTATTGAGCCGTTTGAAAACCGAGCTGCAAGAAACACGCCAGCGACTGGACCGCAAAAAAGTCCTTTTCCATCACGACACTGCACCAGCACACGCCCCAGCAGTTGTGGTTGCAAAATTAATGGAAATAGGATTCCAACTCATTTCACGTACCCCCTATTCTCCAGACTTGGCTCCCTCTGACAACTATTTGTTCCCCCACTTGAAGAAATGGCTGGCGGGACAAAGATTTTAATCAAACGAGGAGGTGAATGCAGCAACTAATAGCTACTTTGCAGACTTGGACAATTCCTGTTATTCAGAAGGGATCAACAAATTAGAACAGCACTGGATGAAGTGTATAAGTCTAAAAGGAGACTATGTAAAAAAAATAAAAAAGGCTTACCCCAAACAAATAAGTAGTTTTTATTTTTGCACGGACTTTTCAAACACCCCTCGTAGATAGTCTGCATGACGTGAAAAAAGCAATTATGGCAACATACTATCATTTGATTTCCATAGATGAAAATCCTAGACACGAGTATTGCCCAGAGGGAGAAAACAGCTGGTACGAGTGACAGAAACGAACAGCCCCTGGAACGGAACACAAATCGCACCCTACTCCACTGCACCCTGACTTAAAGAAGGGAATTTTTCCAGTATATGAAGATTTATCAGGGGATGAGTTACTAAAGAGATGTTGGGTGATCACACACAAAATGCCAATGAAAGTTTTAATTCCACTATTTGGCAATTAGCCCATAAACACTTGCACTCAGGACTAAAAGTCGTTGAATTGGTATCGTATTTAGCAGTGGGCTTATTCAGTGAAGGAAATTCACTGGTCATGAATGAGGCAGGAGTTGTAGTAGGCATGCAAAGCTTCAATTATGCTGAACAGGTGGATAACCAGTGCATGAGCCAGTGGAATCAACATAGATCACTGGAATCGAAGGAAGGTCAGAAAGCTAGGAATGCACTGCTGCAAGTGCAAAACGAAGCCTATGAGGAAGAAGAAAGATTACTATATGGTGCTGGAATCACAGATTAATCAGTAAGCATTTTACATTATTGTTAATTTCCTTGAATATATAGTTTCCGAGAATTTATTTTTCAAACACGTTTATCTCGAAATGACTTTTTCAAATTTGCTTGCAGTCTTAACTAAAAAAGTATAGAACTGATCATTATAAAAATTGATAGTATGATTCTTTATAAAATTATGAAGTATATGAACCAACTTGTGAGATGATATCATGATTTTAAGGATATTTTTCTTTGAATAATTACAGAAAAAATCATGAAAATCTAAGTAAATGGTTCCAACGCCTGCAAAATTTTTAATTTTCATTATTTTCACCTGCATTGAGGTTCATATTCTTAGAAAATAAGTTATTCATGTAAAATCAAAACCTTTTTGATATCAGATGAAAAACTGGAATGGCCACACTGGACACAATTCTAGAACTATACTCTTAACCTTCAGTGGACATCACTTTGTTATTTTTGACTGTAATTATTTAAAAAATTTACAAAAACTCTTCAAAATATAAATGAAATTTCAAAATTAGACTAAATTCTAATTAATTCTTCCCATCCAAAAAAATCTCAAAATATCAGTGCCAGACAGCCTCCTAATGTGGTTTTCGTCCTCAAGAAAAATTTTAGGTGCAGGAGCTAGGTTCTTACATGATCTGAGTTCAAGCGCGTGAGCCATGTCAGTTTCTGCCCTAAATTATAAAAATTAAAAGTAATAAAATAGTATGCTGACAGATTAATATGTTGCACAGTATTACACGAACATGTACTGGTAAAAAATTATGTGGACATTCTAAAAGATAAAGATTAATTCAACATAATATGGTTGTAAATGTGACTAGGGCCTCCCATCGGGTAGACCGTTCGCCGAGTGCAAGTCTTTCGATTTGACGCCACTTCGGCGACTTGCGCGTCGATGGGGATGAAATGATGATGATTAGGACAACACAACACCCAGTCCCTGAGTGGAGAAAATCTCCGACCCAGCCGGGAATCGAACCCGGGCCCTGAGGATTGACGTTCTGTCGTGCTGACTACTCAGCTACCGGGGGGCGGACATAATATGATTAAAATGATGCTATTAATACAAATCTAACTGAAATGTTTTTCTAATATCTCTATTATGTCCCAAAGGCTTATTTGATCGTGTCTGCCTTAAAAAGAAGAAATGAATTACAGCCATAACTGCAATAATAAATAGTAATTCAAAGTGGAATATGAAAAATTGATTTCATGTGACACTGTCTACAGCAAAAACCCCTCAGACCCACTGAGTTGTGCCTAGGTATAGAATTGCTGATAATAGGTTTGTAATTATTGTTGCTTCTCAGAATGATATTTGACCTCCAGGTAAAACCCGTCCTCATAAATGCAGTTGCTATAGCTAAGAATTTAATGGCTCTTCCTACATTTCCATTGAAAGTTCAAGTGAATCAACTGTTATTTACATCTCAAACAATGTGAACTAAACTTCTAATTACTGTTTCAGTATATGTCATGTAATATATAGAGAAAAATAATCCATACAGACTTTGATTTACTGGTTACAATCCCATTAATAATACAAAATTTCATCAAAATGAAATATTGGTGGATACTGGTACACATATTAAAGAATTGTACATAATTTTAAATATGTTGTTGTTGTTGTTCTTGTTCTTGTTGTTGTTGTGGTCTTCAGTCCTGAGACTGGTTTGATGCAGCTCTCTATGCTACTCTTATCATGTGCAAGCTTCTTCATCTCCCAGTACTTACTGCAAGTCCTTCTGAATCTGCTTAGTGTATTCATCTCTTGGTCTCTCTCTATGATTTTTACCCTCCATGCTGCCCTCAAATGCTAAATTTGTGATCCCTTGATGCCTCAGAACATATCCTACCAACTGGTCCCTTCTTCTTGTCAAGTTGTGCCAAAAACTCCTCTTCTCCCCTATTCTATTCAATACCTCCTCATTAGTTATGTGATTTACCCATCTGATCTTCAACATTCTTCTGTAGCAGCACATTTCGAAAGCTTCTATTCTCTTCTTGTCCAAACTATTTATCGCCCATGTTTCACTTCCATACATAGCTACACTCCATACAAATACTTTCAGAAACAACTTCCTGACACTTAAATCTATACTCGATGTTAACAAATTCCTCTTCTTCAGAAACGCTTTCCTTGCCATTGCCAGTCTACATTTTATATCCTCTCTACTTCGACCATCATCAGTTATTTTGCTCCCCAAATAGCAAAACTCCTTTACTACTTTAAGGGACTAATTTCCTAATCTAATTCCCTCAGCATCACCTGACTTAATTCGACTACATTCCATTACCCTCGTTTTGCTTTTGTTGATGTTCATCTTATATCCTCCTTTCAAGACACTGTCCATTCCATTCAACTGCTGTTCCAAGTCCTTTGCTGTCTCTGACACAATTACAATGTCATTGGCGAACCTCAAAGTTTTTATTTCTTCTCCATGGATTTTAATACCTACTCCGAATTTTTCTTTTGTTTCTTTTACTGCTTGCTCAATATACAGATTGAATAACATCGGGGAGAGGCTACAACCCTGTCTCACTCCCTTCCCAACCACTGCTTCCCTTTCATGCCCCTCGACTCTTATAACTGCCATCTGGTTTCTGTACAAATTGTAAATAGCCTTTCGCTCCCTGTATTTTACCCCTGCCACCTTTAGAATTTGAAAGAGAGTATTCCAGTCAACATTGTCAAAAGCTTTCTTTAAGTCTACAAATGCTAGAAACGTAGGTTTACCTTTCCTTAATCTTTCTTCTAAGATAAGGCGTAAGGTCAGTATTGCCTCACGTGTTCCAACATTTCTACGGAATCCAAACTGATCTTCCCTGAGGTCGGCTTCTACCAGTTTTTCCATTCGTCTGTAAAGAATTCGCGTTAGTATTTTGCAGCTGTGACTTATTAAACTGATAGTTCGATAATTTTCACATCTGTCAACACCTGCTTTCTTTGGGATTGGAATTATTATATTCTTCTTAAAGTCTGAGGGTATTTCGCCTGTCTCATACATCTTGCTCACCAGATGGTAGAGTTTTGTCAGCACTGGCTCTCCCAAGGTCGTCAGTAGTTCTAATGGAATGTTGTCTACTTCCGGGGCCTTGTTTTGACTCAGGTCTTTCAGTGCTTTGTCAAACTCTTCACAAAGTATCGTATCTCCCATTTCATCTTCATCTGCATCCTCTTCCATTTCCATAATATTGTCCTCAAGTACATCGCCCTTGTATAGACCCTCTATATACTCTTTCCACCTTTCTGCTTTCCCTTCTTTGCGTAGAACTGGGTTTCCATCTGAGCTCTTGATATTCATATAAGTGGTTCTCTTTTCTCCAAAGGTCTCTTTAATTTTCGTGTGTAGGCAGTATCTATCCTACCCCTAGTGAAATAAGCCTCTACATCCTTACATTTGTCCTCTAGCCATCCCTGCTTAGCAGTTTTTCACTTCCTGTTGATCTCATTTTTGAGATATTTGTATTCCTTTTTGCCTGCTTCATTTACTGCATTTTTATATTTTCTCCTTTCATCAATTAAATTCGATATTTCTTCTGTTACCCAAGGATTTCTACTAGCCCTCGTCTTTTTACCTACTTGATCCTCTGCTGCCTTCACTACTTCATCCCTCAGAGCTACCCATTCTTCTTCTACTGTATTTCTTTCGCCCATTCCTGTCAATTGTTCCCTTATGCTCTCCCTGAAACTCTCTACAACCTCCGGTTTAGTCAGTTTATCAAGGCCCCATCTCCTTAAATTCCCGCCTTCTTGCAGTTTCTTCAGTTTTAATCTACAGTTCATAACCAATAGATTGTGGTCAGGTCCACATCTGCCCCTGGAAATGTCTTAAAATTTAAAACCTGGTTCCTAAATCTCTGTATTACCATTATATAATCTATCTGATACCTTCTAGTATCTCCAGGGTTCTTCCATGTATACAACCTTCTTTCATGATTCTTGAACCAAGTGTTAGCTATGATTAATTTATGCTCTGTGCAAAATTCTACCGGATGGGTTCCTCTTTCATTCCTTACCCCCAATCCATATTCACCTACTATGTTTCCTTCTCTCCCTTTTCCTATTCTCAAATTCCAGTCACCCATGACTATTAAATTTTTGTCTCCCTTCACTACCTGAATAATTTCTTTTATCTCATCATACATTTCATCAACTTCTTCATCATCTGCAGAGCTAGTCGGCATATTATCTTGTACTACTGTAGTAGGCGTGGGCTTCGTGTCTATCTTGGCCACAATAATGCATTCACTATGCTGTTTGTAGTAGCTTACCCGAACTCCTATTTTTTTTATTCATTATTAAAGCTACTCCTGCATTACCCCTATTTGACTTTGTATTTATAACCCTGTATTCACCTGACCAAAAGTCTTGTTCCTCCTGCCACCGAACTTCACTAATTCCCACTATGATTAACTTTAACCTATCCATTTCCCTTTTTACATTTTCTAACCTACCTGCCCGATTAAGGGATCTGACATTCCACACTCTGATCCGTAGAATGCCAGTTTTCTTTCTCTTGATAATAACGTCCTGCTGAGTAGTCCCCATCCAGAGATCCGAATGGGGGACTATTTTACCTCTGGAATATTTTACCCAAGAGGATGCCATCATCAAATGGTTCAAATGGCTCTGAGCACTATGGGACTCAACTTCTGAGGTCATTAGTCCCCTAGAACTTAGAACTAGTTAAACCTAACTAACCTAAGGACATCACAAACATCCATGCCCAAGGCAGGATTCGAACCTGCGACCGTAGGGGTCTTGCGGTTCCAGACTGCAGCGCCTTTAACCGTACGGCCACTTCGGCCGGCCGATGCCATCATCATTTAACCATACAGTAAAGCTGCATGCCCTCGGGGGAAATTATGGCTGTAGTTTCCCCTTGCTTTCAGCCTTTCACAGTACCAGCACAGCAAGGCCGTTGTATGGCCTCTCAACAGAGACCCCTCCGTTGTGGTTGCACCCACGGTACAACCATCTGTATCGCTGAGGCATGCAAGCCTCCCCACCAACGGCAAGGTCCATGGTTCATGGGGGGGGGGGGGGGGGGGGGGCAGAATTTTAAATATAGTGTTTCTTAATCATAAGAGCTTTTATCCATTAGTATAATTTTCAAATTTTAAGAATAGATTGTTGAGTAATATTGGTTATTATGACTACTGCTAGTAATGATGCTAACAATAAATAAATTATTAGTACTATTGCAATAAAAATGCTACCTTAGTATATAATTTTTCTCGAGGTATTTTTATTTTCTGATAGTTGAGTTATTAATATTTGTAGTTTTGGTATATATAATAATAATAACAACTCCTGTTTTTAAAGTAAAGATTACAGTAACTGATTTTCGTTGAAATACACTGCCTGATAAAAAAGTGAAGCACCACAAGAAATGTTCAGATGTCAATGTAATGTCATACATGTACATACCATTGGCAGGTATGTTAGAGGTTCCATTATCTCTGACAGGTATAGTAGCCACCAGGGTACATTAGCATTGTTCACGTTTACTGATGTTACCTAGTGTAGTAGGGTACATAAGTGGCATGAACAGCCTCAGATGTTGAGTGATCACTCTGAAGGACACAAACACATTGCATATTCATGTGAGACACTGTTATCAGCATGACAGAATTAAAAACGGGCATCATTACATCTGGCTGGATGAATCATGCAATATCCAGTTTTGCAGATTTGTAGGCATTCAGATGTATTAGTGGCCAAGTGTTGGACTCCATGGAAACGTTAGGGCAGGCATACTCATCGTTAAGTTCCCAGCCAATCACATCTGACTACCACAAGGGCGGATCGCCGTATTGTGCACCGAGCACATCGTAACCCCTTCACATCTGCGCCTGTCATCTGAGAACAAGTAATGGATTCCCTGCAAAATTTTGTCATTCTGTGTTGGAGTCTAGCAGCAGCCAGATTAGGGAATTATAGTTCTGTGTACAGACTGCCATTAACACCAAAACACAAACAGCTGCATTGGGAGTGGTGGCATGATTGGTAAGTGTGGACTGCTAATGAATAACATCACATTGTGTACAGTGATGAATCATGGTTCTGCGTTACCTCGGATGACCATCATTAGTGAGTATAACAGTGACTTGGGGAGATCTCCCGTTCTTCCAATGTTTTGGAGAGGCACAGCAGTGTCATCCTTGTATCATGGACTGGGGAGAGGTAGGATATGACTTCACGTCAGGGCTGGTAGTGAATGAGGAAACTCTGATGGCACAGCAGTACATCATGGGCTTTCTATGTCCTCGTGTATCACCTCTCATGCAACAGTATCATGGTTCGACTTTTCAACAGCACGATGCTCATCCACACATGGCACATGTCTCTATGAACTGTTTGCATGATGTTGATGTACGCCAATGACCAGCGAAGTGCCCAGATCTGTACCCAGTAGAACATGTGTAGGACCACTTCCGACATTAACTCCATCCCATTGTTATCCAGGACATAAAGTGCCAGTTACAACCATTGTTGAACAGCTTGCCTCAGGAGAGGATAAAGTTATGATCCCAACCTCATAATCCACCTGTGGACAAAGGCTCCACCACTGTTGTTTACCTGGTGGAAGGACTCCGCCAGCTGTCAGATACTTCCACCTACAAACCTTGCCACAGTGACCACATTCCAGAAATCCAGCAGGATCTCCAGTCGTTACTCAAATCCTTAGGCCCATCCCAGAACCTCTCCCCAGAGTCAATCTCTCTACTCACACCTATCACTCCCCGCTCTTCTACCTTCTACATGCTTCCTAAAGTCCATAAAGCTAACCACCCAGGACTCCCCATTGTGGCCGGTTACTGTGCCCCCACTGAGAGAATCTCTGCTCTCATAGACCAACCCATTACCTGCAACCTACCATCTTATATAAAAGATACCAATCATTTCCTTCACCAACTCTTCACAGTTCCTGTCCTTTTAGCACACGATGCCCTCCTTGTCACTATTGATGCCACATCCCTGTACACTAACATTCCTATTGCTCATGGCCTTACTGCTGTTGAACACTACCTTTCCCAATGCCCGACAGATTCCAAACCAACCACCTCCTTCATAGTCACCATGACCAACTATATCCTCACCGACAATTACTTCTCCTTTGAAGGCATTACCTACAAGCAAATCTGGTATACGGCTTTGGGTACCCACATGGCACCATTCTATGACAACTTATTCATGGACCATCTACAGGAATTCTTCCTAGAAACCCAGTATCCTAAACCCCTCACTTGGTTCAGATTCATTGATGACATCTTTGTGATCTGGATCAGTGGTGAGGATAACCTATCCACATTCCTCCAGAACCTCAACAACTTCTCCCCCATTTGTTTCAGCTGGTCCTACTCAACCCTAGTTGTTGACCTCCACCTCAAAGATGGCTACATAAGTACCTCTGCCCATATTAAACCTACTAACCACCAGCAGTACCTCCATTTCTACAGCTGCCATCCGTTCCATATCAAGAAGTCCCTTCTGTACAGCATAGCCACACGTGGTCGTCACATCTGCAGTCCCTCTTGAAATTTACTGAAGGTCTCACTGAAGCCTTCACAGATCATAATTATCCTCCCAACCTTGAACAAAAGCAAATCTCCTGTACCTTATCTTTCCAGTCTCCCACCACCTCTCAAAGTCCCATTGTCCAGCCACAAAGGAACATTCCCCTCGTAACTCAGTACCAGCAAGGACTGGACCATCTGAATTACATTCTTTGCCATGGTTTTGACTACCTTTCGTTGAGCCCTGAAATGAGAAATGTCCTGCCCACTATCCTTCCCACCCCTCCTACTGTGGTATTCCACCATCCACTGAACCTACACAATATACTTGTCCATCCTTACACACCCCCTGCTTCCAAACTCCTTACCCTATGGCTCATACCCCTGTAATAGACCTAGATGCAAAGCGTATCCCATACATCCTCCCACTGTTGGATCCTGCCCACTCGTCTCGTATAGGATGCCTAAGGGATGCTACATTCTCAGAATGCTATACAACAATTCAATCAAATAACATTAGTAGTTTTATTTCTAGAAAGCAGATTGACAATTCTCAACTTTTTATTTACAGCAAATGTCGCAAGCAAGGGGTGACATGCAAACAGTAGTATGATCTTCGCTGTACCAAAGTCCATGTTAAGTGCTTGACACGGATCACTGCAATCTGTTCTGCGAGTGCGAGTCTACAACCATCCACTAATGTCCCTGTACGGGGCCAATCTGAGTGGCTGAGGCTGGCAGGAGCAGCTCTTATATTCACTTCTTGCAGAGATCCCTGCTGGCATGTCGCAGTCCTTGTCAGCATGCTATTGGCTGACATTTCCTCACCACTTTCTCTGGTCTTGCATTCGTCCTCTTTATTTCGGCTCTTGTGATTATGCCAGGACATTCCTCCCCCCAAAGTGACAGACCGTCATCGTGTAGGGAGTGCAACTACAGTGGGGGGGTGCAGAAGTGTGGGCGTAATGTCGGGCCAGAAGCTGTGGCTGCAGGGGACGTCAAGCTTCCGGCCGTACCCCCTCCATCCGGCCTGTGGTCTGGCCGAAACGTCCCCCGGGAAACGACCAGAGGGGTAAGCGTCCACCTCCTGCTGCCATGAACCAGATGAAGAAGGTGGCGACTGCTGTTGTGTGGGCGGGTCCAGCTGCATCGGTAGGACGAGAGGAGGGGGAGGAGGTGGAGGCTCCGTAAGATGCTGTATGCCATTGTGTTCACAGAATGTTTCAAGTTCGTTTGACGTGAACTGAGGGCCTTTGTCTGACACTATTACTTCAGGTAAACCTTCGAGGCATAAAATCGATGACAACATCTGAACTGTGCTATGTGACATTATTGAGTTCATTGGCACAGCAAAAGGAAACTTGCTATATGAGTCAACCACAATCAAACAATGCGAGTTCTAAAAAGGTCCTGCAAAGTCTACATGCACATGTTGCCAAGGTGATTGTGACTGAAGCCAAGCAGAGAATTTTTGTGGTGGAGCAGACTGATTTTCTGCACATGCATGACACTGTGACGTCATCTGTCATATTTGGGCATCGATACCCTGCCAAGTACAGTGTCATTGCACAAACTGTTTCGTACAAACAATCCCCCAGTGTCCTTGGTGAAGTAACTACAACACTTCTTTTTGCAAAGCTTTAGGGATCAACACATGTGACTGTCCACTGCCATTTTCAAAAGAAGTACACCTTTCTGTACAGTAAGGCTACACTAATGAGCAAAGTATTGGTGCTATTCAATGAGTGATGCCAAGATGTAGAGATGTACTTCAGCAGAATGTTCAAACCTGGATCAGCTGTAGTGCCCCCAGAATTTTACGAAAGTCTGGAGACACTTGTGTTCCAGCCATTTTGAACACACATTATTTTAAAGCAGGGCATAAGGATGAGCATGGGATACTGCACCGATTTATTGTTTGTGCAGGCGAAACTGGAAGGGAGAAAATCGGCGGTGCTGGCAAGCGCTCAGCGCGACCTGCCAAGAATAAACACATGTGGCCTGGAAGCTCCGTGGCCGGTTGCAAAGAGTAATGTAGCTTTGTATTGTTGAAAAACAAATGGAGTGACTCGAGATAGTGACTGTTTGTAGACATTGAACTGCTGTTGAGAGTACGTGGACTGGATGTGGATAGTCAGTCACGATAAAAGCTTGTGTATTAATTGTGTTCAAGCCCAGTATTAGTAAGTGTAACTTACTGCATGTAACAAGGCAAAAATCCCCATTAATGTACAACTACAAAATAAATGCCCAGTCTTTGGAAGCAGTAACATCTGTCAAGTATTAGGGTGTGACTATTCGAAATGATCTCAAATGGAATGATCAGATTACACAAGTAACGGGTAAGGCGAACTCTATATCGTGGTTTATTGGTACAATTCTGAAGCGATGCAGCCCTTCAACAAAGGAAATAGCTTACAATACGTTAGTTCGTCCAGTCTTACAATATTGTTCGTCTGTATGGGACCCTTACCAGTTGGGTCTGATTCGAGTGACTCAAAAGTTCCAAAGAAGAGCGGCAAGATTTGTGACTGGTACATTTAGCCATCGTGAGAGCATTAACAATCTCATAGAAAGTTTGAAGTGGGGCACACTTGCAGATAGACGGCACGCTAAACAGAAGGGGCTGCTCACTAAATTCCGAAATCCGATCTTCATCGAGGATGTAGAGCATACATTATTACCACCAACTTTCAAAACGCGCAATGATCACCACAGGCGTCTAAAGCTAGCGAAATGAGGGATGCTCAACTACCGGACCTACCGATAGATGGCTCTAGCGCGTGCCGCCAAGAGATCCTATCATTGAGTGTCCGCCATATCTGAATTTGGCAAAAAAAACGAAGTGTCAAAACACGGATGAAAATGTTTTTCGTTCTGCGCCCTCATAAGTATTTTAAATTGGATGTTCTAGATATCTACACATCAACATAATGAAGTGTTTCTAATCTAGCGAGAAAAAACAGTGACAGTTCTGCTATGAAATTCCTAAATTCGAGTGTGTTTTGAAAGTTTGACAAGCTGACCTATAAATTGTTTACTATTTTATGAGTGCTTTACTTATTTGCCCGTTTTAAAACACTATTTAAGATTCAATGGAGGTCAACAAATTACCTTACTTGCCGAAGCTTTTAACTACTGGTATAATTCGGAAAATCAAGTGTGGACAACAGTGAAAACGTCTCTTGAAAAAAAGTTGACATCGTGTGCTTAGGGGTGTCTTTACTGACAACAGAAATTACAACTGAACTATTAAAGTATTACTTACGTATAAACAGAAAAAATCGTTATTTTTTCTTTATCTGAAGTGATGCATTACCGATCTGCATATATGCTGACACTAATTGCAACATGCACTTACGAATTTGGCACTCTCTTTGATCAGTAATTTAAATGCCATGATTTTATTAACGCTTGTACATGACACGGTGTATTTAAACTGAGTGATATGGTAGAAGCACCAGTTTTTAACAGTGCTACAGTCTTTGATACGAGACAAGAAATACATTTAAATGAGATAAACACAAAGCCCAACGTTAAGGCTCCTCTTAAATGCTTGACTTGTATCATTTGGAAGTTAAGTGTAGTAATAATATTATATTGGACTGATCCATGGTGATGTAGGAAGTGAAGGAACTTGTTGAAAATAACCTCGATCACAGCTGTTAATTTTAAGGTTGGGGTGTCTTAAAACTGTAATTTTCCAGTCTGACACCCAAACAATTTTAAAATTGAATTCAAAACATGTCAGTGAGCAAAATTAATTACACTTTGAATTACAACCATAGAATTCTATTTCTGTGAATCTTGGCTCCAGTCTTTGACATGGTGTCAATCACTGGAATGACTGGTTGTCAGTATACGGCCCAAGCAAAAAACAAACCTGAAAGTGAAAGCTGCAGAAGCTGGCCAGACAGGCACCCCAATGGCTGCTACAATCTGTGTGAGACAAGGGTGACATTATATTGCAAATTTAGTGTAAGAAGTTCCATATTGTCTGAATTTGTCATATACTGACAGGACAATCTAGTCCAGTCGATTTTCTTATCTGCAAAAGTACACTAGCCAATACCAGTGGCACAAAGGTAGTGCCACATTACAAACTATCTGGTAATAACAGAAGTATTGGTGGACAATGTACAGTAAATAATATGTAATAACCTGAGAAATTCAAAATTGGTTTGAAGAAATAGGACAGTATTTGGAAAGAGAGTAACATTTTGAAAATAACAAATGACGCAAGTAGAGTTTTCAGTTATGAAGGCTCGCTTAAATTTTTTTTTCCCCCTCTCTCTTTTCAATTATCAAGGGAAAAAATGTGATAACATAAAAGTGCAAGAAAGTTGTGTACAATGTTGGAAATGATGAAAAAGAAAATTTCACTATGCTTCCTCCTCCATGTGAAGAGTATTCCTGTAATAATAGCTAATAGCATACCAAGAACATAAGGGTGTCACAGTGGAGATTTGTTTTCTGGTACAGACATCTGATACAACTATTCCACAACAAAACGTACTTTCAATAGGTGTGGTACCAGTGCACTCCCATGGGATAACAGAATATTATGTCCTCCAGGAATCACATTGGGTACACCACATACAGCATAAACTGTACAGCAACTACAATGCTTTGTGAACAAGTAATAACAGTCAGTATCTTTAATTTTAACATAACTCTTGACTCCCATAATTATCTGCTTATACGTGTGCTTGTACTACAGGTTATTGGTAAAGCAAATACTAATTGAATACGTCTTCACACTTTTAATACTTAGCAGAAATTCTGAAAAAAGTAAATTGTTTTACTACTGTATCACCTCTATGGCGAATTAAGAGGTACTGACTGGTTTCTTTGAACATTTAATAGAAGCCTTCTTTTTTACCTGCTATTGATAAAGAGCCATTCCAAGTTCTGTACAGAACAATCTCTCGCATTTTTCATGAGGTTTGTTATTCTGTACACTAATATTTCTTCTTCTAAATGGTAAATAATGCATTCAGGCAGTGCTGGTATTAAAGGTAATTCATGAAATAAATTATATTTAAACCAGAAAATTAAAGGTTCCACATGGCACATGAAAAGTACCTTGCTACACGCATGTATGTACAGATTCCAGAATGTCTGTGAATGTGAGTTACAAACTTTTTTAAATAGAAATATGAAGATCACAATACTTTGGGTCTGCAATAACTCAAACGTAAAATACTTTAGTTTCCTATGGGAAACTTTGTTCTTTACGTGACTTGTGCAACTGCTTTCACTCTTAATGCAAAACTAAATGGTTTATGTTAAAGTTAACTAGCAAAAAGTGTAACCATTGTTACATAATTTCTGTGAAGTAAGATTCCTTAATGTTATTTCCTTCCTTTGTCATCATGACTCGATAATTTCAGTTCCGTATGGGACATATGAACTAACAAAATGAAATGCTTTTATTACTATGACCAAACAAAATCTTTTTAACATGTAGTACACAGTTCAAATCAGCAAAAAGTGTAACCGTATAATTAAGGTAAATGTTAATGAAAATTAGGCATGTAACATTACTGAAATTTCCTAGATTTCCACGTGTACCTGTAATCACTGTATTCTGCACTTTGTAGTGCTAGAAAGATAATTCTATATGATTATTTGCATTCTCTTCTCCCCCCCTCAACACAGGAAAATATAATAGAAAGACATCCTAGCAAAATAAAGACAAAATTCAGAAAATTAGGTTTTGCCTGACTCAGGTCCCCTTATTCTAGAATGGTTATAAAGTAATAAGAATGCTTATGATCAACTGGAACATTGTGTTCATTATAGGAAGTATTAAAACAACTGTTTTCTTAAAGTGAAACAAAAGTGAAACATTCAAGTTAACATAGTTATTGAGGGACATATTTTCTCACACTGAAAGCCATCTGTCAAATAAGCCTCAGAACATTTTTTTTTTTTTCATTAATTTTACACAAATCACCCGTTTTTAATGCAAGTGCATATTTTGTAACACCAAACATCTTAAAATAAGCTTATATAATAAACAATTATAATTTTGTTACGATATCTACACAGGATGTAAAGACTTAATTTTACTTCAATGTGATTCATCTTTTGAAGTTCATCATCACACAACAACAAATCTATGGACAAAATAGTTTTAAAAAATCTGTCAAAATGTCACACCCATCTGCATGGAATGTCCCATTACATAATTTTTCCAATTTGAGCACTATACATGATTAAACAATATGAGTTTATTTAACTTCTGCCTTATAGGCTACTTGATTTGTTGTTTAAAATTTTCTCAGCAGGCTTTTTTTCCACATGTTTTTAAGTATATGCAGGAGTATAGGGATGCAATCTTACAAGCAAGCTGAGTCTGATGTAAGTCCTCAATCCTAATTTCATAACGGTAATCATGACCAAGAGCAGGAAATGGGTAATCTACAAATTTCTTTTTAACACAATGCAAAATCTTGGCCTGTATATATTTCTGTCACATATCCCCAGCAGTCACAAACATCTAAAACAGTTTCTGAGTATTCTACAACAGAGTACACGCAGTCACTTGTTTTAACCAGTTTTCCCCAGTTAACAAAATTTACAAATGCATTTTTATTGGCCATATTGGGAAAAGCATAGAGAGAATCACATTCTAATGCAGATTTAACTACTGGTGGCTTCAGTATGTGAAGACAGTCTTTGCATGTGATCTGCCTTGAAAGCGCAATGACACACACCCTGCAATATAATAGAGTATGTTTTACTTGTGAAATGAGAACTTAATCTTATCGTCAAGAAGTGCACACCACTCCTCTACTTCATTTTCTGCAGCACTTTCATCACTTTCTACTACATGCTTTCTTGCATGAAAATCATAAACAGGTGGCAAACAACACACATTAAAATTTGAGCAATTCCCATTCATTGCAGTGACACTGTTACCCAAGAGCAACTTTCTCATGGCACATTTGAACTGGTATGCATTTGGATTGTTGTTCCAACCACATCTGGACCGAATGCAGGGGGAAAAAAGCTCTATGTGGTCTTGTGACAGTTTATATGATAGCAAATGCTTCAAAGGAGATTCAACATGAAGCATACTTGTCAGAGCTATGTGCCTTACTGATTGCATATTGAAAATTATCCCAAAAGCAAAAGTATTTCTTGCATGGAGCAGCAATGGAACACCAATGATTCTTAAGCTTTTGATATAATTTTCAGTGTGTCTGAAAATACTAACGAGCTGAATGGGTGTTGTGTGATGTCCTTAGGTTAGTTAGGTTTAAGTAGTTCTAAGTTCTAGGGGACTGATGATCATAGATGCTAAGTTCCATAGTGCTCAGAGCCATTTGAACCAATTTTTTTTTTTTTTTTTTAATTTAATTTTTTTTTTTAAATACCAAGCCAATAAGATTTGTTGTCAAGTCTCAGGGGGCTCTTATACCCTTTACCTAATGGATTTCTGGAGTTCAGAATATCAAAAATCCTATCAATATTATACAAAAATTCTACTGTTGCTTCACTTCCTTTAATATTTGGATCAACAACCCTCCTCAAAAACTCTATACTATCTGCCACACTAGAACTCAAAGTCTGTGGAGCTAATGAAACATTCATTTTTCTATTTACATAACTTATATGTTGTCCTGATAGTTTGTTGGCAAATGTCATACCTTCTTCTTGTTGTACCTTGTTCAATTGCTCAATGAAATGCCATCTAATAATGCCAGTTGGAGACTCAATAGCAGATACTTCTGCTAGAGCATTTCTGGCAAACTTCATCATATTACATGTCCAACATACAATAAACATTGTAGCTCTTAAAATCACCCTTGGAAAAATTTAAAGTACAGCCAAGTGTACATAAAGTGCTTATATTTACCTTCCAGCCATCACATGTAACACACCAAACCCTGATGCCAGAACTATGCAGCCTCTCTAAAGCGGATTTCATCAGTGTGGCCTGATTATTTGCCTGTACACCGTTGATAAAGAAATATGCAATCGGGCATATAAATTTGCCTTTAATAGAGACAAGCATGAAAACCAGAGCCTCAGATGCCTCTATTACTTCTTTTGACTGAGGCACTTCCCCACCAAACTCTAAAAAACCTGTGTATTGCTTAGTTCCTTGGTCCCAAACTACTTGCTTCCTAAGTGCCACACTGTCTACAATTAGACATGAATCGCTGAACTGGTCCCTTACGATTGGGTTCGAATCAACGTATTTAAAAACATCTTTTAAGAAGCCAGTTTCACAGTCGACACTTGCCACCCATTTGGAAATCAATGATTTATGGGTCAGAGGCATTAATTTTTGCAGGTATTCATATGCTGCTGGTGAATAAAAGTACACAGTCATTGCAAACATTTTCACATTTGTTGTGTATCTATTACCCTTTGACGAGAGAGAGTTGTCCACTAAATTGCACACTAATTCCACTTGTGTTCCTTTCTGATGATTGAAGAAGTTATGTAACTTCTCAGGAAGATGCCCCTTCTCCTTCAATGAACTTATGATGTCATCCATGGAAAACACTTTCTTCTCTCTTCTTCGAAGTTTTTCACGGACTCACTTCACATTTCAGTTAACGTTTTAATTCGTGCACAATGTCTGAGAAAAAATTGCAAGTTTTGGTCGCCTTGTCTTCCATTTCTACTTTCGACTGTATACCACAATCAATTACTTGAGAACCAACTGCACTCTGAAATAAAGAAATAATTTCGTTATATATGATTGAAATAACTCAAGGCTTGATGAAAAAATATTATAAGAAAACTTTGGGGGTGTGAAAACATCCTTATACTAACGATTTCGACACAATTCGCAGCTTCTGCATTGGATAAATGGGACATGCTTTCCACGGAAGAATTCTCATTGACAAAATTCTCCACGCAATCAGTAGCTTCTGCAGAGGGCAAATCAAGCACGGATTCCAGGACACAACGCTAAAAACAAAACTATGGAACTGTATTACAACATTGCTTAGACCTATGTAGCCCATTTGTGTCCGCACGAAATAAATTCACAAAAGTCAAAATCACACACATAGCAAGGAAATTAATTAGCTACCTCAAATGGAGAAGCATCGTTGTCACTCAAAATCCTAACATGTCGTCGTGGCTGTTTATTTGGTGGCATCAAATGTGTCGGAAAGTCAAAAATTGATGGCACTGCTTCGTGTCTGAGACGTTTCTTCCACGTTCCAGGGCTCACTACGTAATCATCTTGCCGGAAAAGGTTTCCGCAAAGAAAACTGCAAGACATAGGTTTAAAATCTTTCCGCTTCACGGAAGTAATCCACTTCTTTAGCAGCTCTGGGTGCTTTAGAGGAAACCTGTTCAAAAACATCGAATTAGCAAACGCACTAAGTCTGTATTGTATCGGTAGTCCTATTACCTGTGAAATGGTAAGTCACTTTCCTTACTCCATCGCTTCGTACGCTTGAAAGCGGAACAAGAAATCACCATTTCGATAATCCTTAATTCCTTACACCGTACAGACCGAAAGAAACTTCTTGCCAAATTCGAATATGGCGGGCAATACAGACGACAGTAATCAGCTGGTAGAGCCATCTATCGGTAGGTCCGGTAGTTGAGCATCCCTCATTTCGCTAGCTTTAGACGCCTGTATGATCACCAGTCAAAGATAAGGGAAATTAGAGCTTGTACTGAGGCGTTCAGACAGTCGTTTTTCCCTCGTGCGATCTGCGAGTGGAACGGGGGGGGGGGGGGGGGATGTGACTTTGGCACGAATTGTGCCCATCAAAGTGAACTGAGCATCGATCACTGAGCAATGCATCTTTAAGTTTTAAAAAAGCTACTTGATACTGTCCAAACAAAGGGGACATTCTTGTGACACAATGCAATGGAGCTGTGATTTGTGCAGTATTCGGTACGAACGAAATATAATAGTTCATATTTCCTAAGACTGACTCCAGTTCTGTGATACTGCGAGGAACTGGCAAATCTCGTATGGCTAACAAATGCGACTGAAGAGGATGTAAGCCTTGATTGTTTATGACATGAACAAGATACTGCAACTCAGGTTTAAAAAAATTACACTTGTCTAGTCTATACTTCAGTTCTGCATCAGATGAAGCAAAACACATAGGTGTACACACAGGTGCACAACCTGCTACGACAATATCGTCCAATTGGTTTGAACAGTTTGGTTGGTTGGTTGGTTGGTTGGTTTGGGGAAGGAGACCAGACAGCGGGGTCATCGGTCTCATCGGATTAGGGAAGGATGGGGAAGGAAGTCGGCCGTGCCCTTTCAGAGGAACCATCCCAGCATTTGCCTCGAGGGATTTAGGGAAATCACGGAAAACCTAAATCAGGATGGCCGGACGCGGGATTGAACCGTCGTCCTTCCGAATGCGAGTCCAGTGTCTAACCACTGCGCCACCTCGCTCGGTGAACAGTTTGGTACTTGCGCATTCAGCTGTTCTAAATACCACTGGAAAATGGTGGGTGCAGAAACACTGCCAAAAGCAAACGCAAATATTTAAACAAGCCCAAATGAGTATTTACTACACACACATTTTGAGATTCTTCATCGAGTGGTATTTGAAGATACGCGTCGCGCAAATCAATTTTTGAAAAGTAGCGTCCAGCACCTAATTTCTCCATGAGATTCTCTGGGTGTGACAATGGATAAGTATCAGTGGCAGTTTGTGAGTAGACTGTAGGCTTAAAGTCAACACAGAGGCAAATGCAACCTGAAGGTTTGGGGAGCAAAAGCAGTGGACTTGCCTGATGACGAGCTGATATGGGCGCAATAACTCCGTTATCTTGCAGTTCTTTAAGTTCAGCTGCAACTTTGTCCCATAATGCAATGGTAACAGTTCTGGCCCGGCAAAATTTTGGCTGAGCATTGCCTTTCAGAGTAATATGTGCAACATAATTGTTAGCTTTGCCTAGACCTTCAGAAAGGAGTTTTGGGAATTCTTTTAGTAAGTTAGTTACACTGTCTTTTGCATTGAAGGCAGACACTGACAACATATTGTCCTGAATGTTAAAGCCAAACAAATCAAAAGAATCAAGACCAAATATGTTCTCACAATCGCGTGATTGTGGCACTGTAAAAGTCCTTGTTTGCATATGCGAACAATACATGGCAGGCAAAGTACATGTTCCGAGAAAGGGAATGTCTTGTCCATTATTAGCCATCAATTGCGTGCTAGTTTTAGACAGGGTTGGGGAGCCCAACAGTTTATATGTGTGATGATTTAGCAATGTGACACAGGCACCATATCCAATTGAAATTTCCCACAAAGAAGTAAATGAACAAAAAGTTTGTTTGACTGACATATCACTGACCAAACTGCACGCTTGCTAGTTGCAGACTTGGAATATGCTGCATTTATGACATGGACCTTGTCACTAGAGTTTTGTGAGTGGGCCGAATTCGTAAGTTTGCTCCATTACATACATATGGATTGAACATGTCCTTTCCTACCTCAAGCATAACACTGAGCTTGTCGGGAGGGGCAGTCTTGGCGTTTGTGACATGAATAACACCTGGGGCAAGATTTAATTCCGTTCATCTGTGTAGCTGCCTGTTTAGCGAACTGTTTATGTGGCGTGGAACACTGTTTACGCCACATGGCTAGTGCAAGCCGCTGATGCGGAATGGGGCGATCGCAACTAAGGGACTCAACCCGACAAATAGCTGACTGCTCAAATGTATGAACCAACAAGGCACCAGAATCATACTGATCTAGCATTTGTACTACCTACTGAAAACATGGATCGGATTATTTCAAAATTTGTTCTCTGAGTTTGACACAGATACATTGTACACAATTACATCATGCAACATAACATCTGAATATAAAGCACCGCAAGTACATTTGTATTTGCATTTCCTTTTCAGATCTATGACTCACTTGCGATAGTTTGTTCTGACTGTTTTTTGAAATTAAAGAATTGATACCTAGCTTCTACCACATTCACTTGTTGGTCATAATAATTAGTTAGAGAGACGATAACACTGTCACACACGAGTTCACTTAGTGTGGCGTTAGGAAAAAGTTTTTGAATTAATCTGAACACTGCACTTCCTACCGCTGATAATAGACAGGGACGTTTCACAGTGCCTGGTACATTGTGGGCGATTAGATGTGATTCGACCTGGGCTAACCACTCAAACCATTCCTTTTCTTGATCACAAAACTGTCAAAAAGGTGGTGCTTGTTCTGTTGGGCGTACAGCGTTGGCCAGTAGCTGCTGCACTGTGTCGGCCAGGGTGGAGACTTGCTGCATCTTGAACTGAAATGTCTGCATTAGCTGTGTGGCGTCTAACGCTTGTGGCTGTGGCACCTGAGCAGGGGCAGGATAGGATTGGTGGGCATGTTGGAAGACACAAATGCAAAAAATATACAAGGCAAGCAATCTAAATAATGACAAAATCAAAGAAATTTTCTGCAAAGCCCACCTGAAAAGATTGATTAGGAAAAATGACAAGAAACTGTTAAAGCAAAGCGAGTGCCCCTGCAAAGGAAAGACAAGAGAGAATCAAAGTGCCAGCACAAAAACCACACAAATTTCTGTGGCTGTCGGCACGTAGTTCGTTTGAAGACTTGTTGCCAGTTGTTGGGTCTTGCCCACTTGTCTCGTATAGGGTGCCTAAGGGATGCTGCATTCTCAGATTGACAATACTTAACTTTTTATTTACTTAAAATGTCGCAAGCAAGGGGCAACATGCCAACAGTAATATGATCTTCGCTATAGACAAAGTCCAAGTAAGCACTTGATATGGATCACTACAATCAGTTCTGTGAGTGCCGGTCTACAACTGTCCCTAATGTCCATATACAGGGCCAAACTGAGCGGCCAAGGCTGGCAGGAGCGGCGATTATATTCAATTCTTCCAGAGGTCGCTCCTGGCACGGGGCAGTCCTTGTCAGCAGGGTATTGGCTGAAGTTTCCTCCCCGCCTTCTCTGGTCTTGCATTCATCCTCTTCGTTCCAGCACTTGTGGTTATGCCAGGACACCTGCCACCAACTACTCCAGTCTGGTCATGAACGTCACCTACCCCATCTAATGCAGGGCTACCTGTGAAACTAGTCATGTGAGCTGCAAGCTAAGCTGCATTTTATGTAGGCATTACAACCAACAAGCCATCTGTTCGCATGAATGACCACCAACAAACTGTGGCCAAGAACCAAGTGGACCAACCTGTTGCTGAGCATGCTGCCAAATATTACATCCTTAATTTCAATGACTGCTTCACAGCCTGTGCCATATGGATCATTCCCACCAACACCAGCTTTTCTGAATTGCACAGGTGGGTACTCTCCTACATCCTGCATTCCTGTAACCCTCCTGGCCTCAACCTTCATTAGTCACTGTCCTCACCCATCCGGCTCCTTCCCTGTTCCCATTCCAGCACTAAACAGCTATCATTTCACCATCACACTCAGTCTTTTTACTTCTCTCCGCTACTCCCCCCCCCCCCCCCCACCTCTCTCTCTCTCCACTGCCCACCATCTTACCTGTGGCACTCCCCCTCCTCGCCCCAGCATCCTCCTTACCACCACTCAGTCGTCACTCCCATCATGCACTGGTACTGCTCCTTGCAGTGTGGTTTCAGTTGCCTGAGACTGCAGTCGTTTGTGTGAGATGCATTTGTGTGTGTGTGTGTGTGTGTGTGTGTGTGTGTGTGTTGTTGATTGTTGATGAAGGCCTTATGTCCAAAGCTTCATTTATTTGTGACAGTCTTTTTGTTGTGCCTATCTGCAACTCAGCATCTCCGCTATGTGTTGAGTAGCAACTTTGCTTTTTTTAATATTGTTACATTCCATCCTGGATTTTCCATTGTTTGATAAATTTATGATACCCATCCCAAACTAATCAGTGCATGCATCCAGGCCATAAGGAGTGCTGTATCGTACTGATAGTTGGAACCATACCACCAAGTTCATTACAAATTTCTCTCCATTTTGTAAGCACTGAAGGAATAGCACATACCATCTCAACTTGTGAAGTTTCATTTCGTTTCCTCCTCTCCTTCTGAGTGATTCACGTTATTTGTCAAGAGGTGTACCTCATTTGATGCAATTCTTCTAATAGAAATAAATAGAATTATTGCACTGCCAAGAAAAGTTGCAAATAAAATGTATGACAATCAAAATCTTTCGAGTAGTGTACCAATTATATCATCCTCCTCTCCTTTAATTCTTTCAATAAGTTACCACATGGGTTTTTGCATGCTCACATGAACGGATACTTTTATATGTTGATAGCAATTAATTGTGCTGTGTAAGCAAAAACAGATTAATTTAGTTTTTTGTGAAAGTTTGCTTCCAAATACAAATATGCTCCTGGCTCATTAATTTTTTTTAGCAATATTGTCCAGTACAAAACATTGCTATGGAGAGAGACAATACAACCACCTATGTAGCAATGGCAGTCATCATACTGATAATATCCTGCTCCAAACTGATTTCAATAATAAAATGCTTTTAAGTATTTCAACAGAAATTAATTATCTTTTTTAGTGAAAGCTGATACCTCACTGTTACTGAGAAAAGATGTTATTATTGATACAAGCTGGAGCTTTGAAATTTATTCTCACATAAATTCAGATTGTAATCAGTCTGACTTTAATGTAATGACCTTTAAATATTACACAAAACTGACAAACTATTTCCTACACTTATCTTGTTGGGTGAAGGCTGTAAAAAACTGACGTTTCCAAGTTTAGTGTAATGGCTGGCTGTGTGCCATTACAACACATGAGAAGCAGGTCAAAAATATCATCCTATGATATTCTTACATTTTCATTTTCTTAAATCCTTCACATGGAGGAAGATGAAAAGAACAAACACACAACTGTATTTAATACATATTTTGCAGAAAGAAACTTACTGACATTGGCCCCGACAAGAAAAGACATATGTAGCTTATCACTTCCAGAACAAATCTACAAGCATTCTACTTTAACATCGTAGACACAGTTCATTATCAAGGTCTTTCCAGATTATGGCTTCGTCTGACTATATAGATAACACATAATAACATTTATGTTACCATACACAACAGTAACTAAATTTCAGTGTTCTTTCTCTTTCTGCAGTTCCAAATTTATTTACAACTGTGGGTAATCAATGATTTTTAATTAACACATAGTTTTTCTTTCGTTTTTATTTCTACACCTTGTTCAAGGGACACACTTTTGACAGAATTTTTCCAGGCGACAGGGCAATGTCCCCTGTTAAGTTAGAAGCTTAATTGCCCCCTCTGTTTATTGAATGGATAGCCACTGAATTGCTATTTATTTATTTAATGGGATAATAATAATTATTAAAAGGTGGCAATTTTATTTAAGCATTGATTTTACTCTTTCGATTGTTGCGAGTCAGCGATAGTGCAATGCTGCTCGCTTTGGAAAATACACATTTTATAAGAATTATTAGGTCCAGGAAACACTTTTGCGATCACGGTTGCGATTTAGACGGTATTCGCGTAATTGTACTGATTAAAAGTTATCGTTTCCGAAAGACGCAGGTTCGATTAAAGCTATGTGCACTTTTGCGCGTGTAATGAAAATATTCATAACACGTCGCGTAACAAAAAGAAACATGCGAATCATGGTTGCGTGATCAAACGAAGAAAATGTATGATAACATAAATGTTCTTCGCTGTTATCCAGGACAGGCTCAGATTAGACCTTGCAATTTTTAGTTATAGGGAATCACAAAGCGTTACACCTTCGAGATATTTGTTTTGAATAAATTGTATTTACCTTCTCTCTCTCTCCTTTTTACAGCCTTTATACCTTCACATCGATTAAGGAACTTTTCCTTCTCGACCGAACAGTACAAGAGCAAAATTCAGACTCAACAAAATGTCTTACATCGAATTATTACATGCTTAACCCTTAACAATCATATATAGTTTGTTCCGTGCACTAGAAAGTCTTTGATACACTGAGCACAAAAATGAAAATAACAACATTATAATCACATTTTTAATATCATGAATACTTCTTTAAATCATGAAAATAAGGTTTGACATCGTCGTAATATTAATTTTCAGCGTTGTACCACTACATTGCCCCCTTTGGATGTACAGTCACACTTGTTTGACTGGACATCCAAGCAGGCTTATTTTCCTTTAATTTCATAATGGTAATCATGGCCAAGAGCAGGAAATGGGTAATCTACAAATTTGTTTTTAACACAATGCAAAATCTTGGCCTGTATATATTTCTGTCGCATATCCCCAGCAATCTCAAACATCTGAAACAGTTTTTGAGTATACTACAACAGAGTACACGCAGTCACTTGTTTTAACCAGTTTTCCCCGGTCAACAAAATTTACAAATGCATTTTTATTGGCCATATTGGGAAAAGCATAGAGAGAATCACATTCTAATGCAGATTTAACTACTGGTGGCTTCAGTATGTGAAGACAGTCTTTGCATGTGATCTGCCTTGAAAGTTCAATGACACATACCCTGCAATATAATAGTAGAGTATGTTTTACTTGTAAAATGAGAACTTAATCTTATAATCAAGAAGTGCACACCACTTCTCTACTTCATTTTCTGCAGCACTTTCATCACTTTCTACTACATGCTTTGTTGCATGAAAATCATAAACAGGTGGCAAACAACACACATTAAAATTTGAGCAATTCCCATTCATTGCAGTGACACTGTTACCCAAGAGCACATTTGAACTGGTATGCATTTGGATTGTTGTTCCAACCACATCTGGACCGAATGCAGGAAAAAAAAAGCTCTATGTGGTCTTGTGACATGTTAGCAAATACTTCACCTGCAGGTAACTTTAATCTGTTTGTAAACCACCTTGAAGCTGTACTGGCCCATTTAACAACCAAAAACAAAGAAATAGTGGTTGCTGGTGATTTCAATGTAGATTTCCTTAAAGACTCTCCCAATAAGAACCTATTTGAGTTAGTAACACTATCATTCAACTTAATTCCCACAGTAAAGTTCCCCACTAGGATAACCACTTGCTCACAAACAGCCATTGATAATATCTTTATAGAAAAGTCAAATGAACAAAATTATATTACAAAACCAATAGTCAATGGCCTCTCAGACCATGACATGCAGTTCCTTCTGTTAAATGTTAATACTGAACAAGATATAAAATCTGTTAAATCTGAGCTCAAGAGGGTAATCAGTAAGCCAAAAATTGATTATTTTAGGACACTCCTCAGAGACATTCACTGGACTGATGTTTACAGTGCTCATGGCATGAATGAAAAATATAACATTTTTGCTAATAAAGTGCTTACCTTATTTGAACACTGCTTTCCCCCAAAACTTACCAAGGTTAGAGCAAAGTCTACAAAGAAGCCATGGATTACTCGAGGAATAGGGGTATCTTGTAAAACAAAAAGAAAACTGTATCTGTCAATCCAAAACATTTCCAATGTTGATGCTATAGCACATTATAAGAAATACTGCAAAATATTAAAGACTGTAATACGGATGTCAAAGCAAATATATTACAAGGAAAAGATAGTCATATCAGATAACAAAATAAAGACAATATGGGATATAGTGAAGGAGGAGACCGGTAGAACCAGACATGAAGAGGAACAAATAGCATTAAGAGTAAATGATGCATTGGTGACAGATGTGTATAGTGTTGCAGAACTTTTTAACAAACATTTTATAACTGTTACTGAAAAGATGGGGTTGTCAGGTTCGGTAGATGCTGCTATGGATTACCTTAGACCAGACATTTCAAGTAACTTCCATAATATGAATTTGACCCTCACTACCCCAACAGAAATAATGTCCATCATAAAATCTTTAAAATCAAAAACATCTAGTGGGTATGATGAAATATCAACAAAGTTAATTAAAGAATGTGATTCTGAGCTAAGTAACATATTAAGCTATCTGTGTAACCAGTCGTTTATCAGTGGAATATTTCCCGAATGGCTGAAATATGCTGAAGTTAAGCCACTGTTTAAGAAGGGAGATAAAGAAATAGCATCAAATTTCCGTCCAATTTCACTGTTGCCAGCATTCTCAAAAATTTTCGAAAAAGTAATGTACAGTCGTCTTTATTACCATCTTATCTCAAATAACATACTGTCAAAGTCACAGTTTGGATTTCTAAAAGGTTCTGATATTGAGAAGGCTATCTACACTTACAGTGAAAATGTACTTAATTCATTAGACAAAAAATTGCAGGCAACTGGTATATTTTGTGATCTGTCAAAGGCATTTGACTGTGTAAATCACAATATCCTTTTAAGTAAACTAGAATATTATAGTGTAACAGGAAATGCTGCAAAATGGTTCAAATCTTATATCTCTGGCAGGAAACAAAGGGTGTTATTAGGAAAGAGACATGTATCAAGCTATCAGGCATCATCCAACTGGGAACAAATTACATGTGGGGTCCCACAAGGTTCCATTTTGGGGCCCTTACTTTTTCTTGTGTATATCAATGACCTTTCATCAGTAACATTACCAGATGCCAAGTTTGTTTTGTTTGCTGATGATACAAACATTGCAATAAATAGCAAATCAAGTGTAGTCTTAGAAAGATCAGCCAATAAAATATTTGTAGACATTAATCACTGGTTCCTAGCCAATTCTTTGTCACTAAACTTTGAAAAAACACACTACATGCAGTTCAGAACTTGTAAGGGGTGTCCCAAGAGTATATGTCTAACATATGATGACAAGAAGATAGAAGAAGTGGACGGTGTTAAATTCTTGGGATTACAGCTTGATAATAAATTCAACTGGGAGGAGCACACCACAGAAATGCTGAAGCGTCTTAACAAATCTCTGTTTGCAATGCGAATTTTGTCAGACATAGGGGATATAAAAATGAAAAAGCTGGCATACTATGCTTACTTTCATTCCATAATGTCATATGGGATTATTTTCTGGGGTAATTCATCAAGCCAAGCTAAAGTTTTCCGGGCACAAAAACGTGCAGTAAGAATTATATGTGGTGTGAACTCAAGAGCATCCTGCAGAAGCCTGTTTAGGGAACTAGGGATACTAACTACAGCTTCCCAATATATTTATTCCTTAATGAAATTTGTCATTAAAAATATATCACTTTTTCAAACCAATAGCTCAATTCATGGAATCAATACTAGAAATAAGAATAATCTTCACAAGGATTTAAAGTCACTTAGTCTTGTACAAAAAGGTGTGCATTATTCAGGAACACACATTTTCAATAACTTGCCAGCAGCCATAAAAAGCTTAACAACCTATGAAATTCAGTTTAAGAGAAGCCTAAAGGATTTATTGGTGGCCAACTCCTTCTACTCCATTGATGAATTTCTGAGGAAAACCAACTGATTTGTATATAAGTACAACATATCTTCTGCACAATTTCAGTGCAGTAATGTGTTCACTGAAAATGTGTGTGTGTGTGTGTGTGTGTGTGTGTGTGTGTGTGTGTGTGTGTGTGTGTGTGTGTGTGTGTGTAAGTATAATCTAACTTCTGCACCATTTCAGTGCAGTAATGTGTTCATTGTAAATAAGTATTACAGTAGTTGTATTACATGCTTCTTACCTTATAAATAAATAAAAAACTTTTTTATTTTAAATTCAGTGCAATAGTATTTGTAAAATGACTCTTAGTGTTCATTAAAAAATGACGATCATTCCACTTGGGACCTGTGGAATGGTACATTAGCTTATTTGTTTTAGTTTAAATATTTGTCATGTATTGTTGTTTTTCTGACATGTTCCACATCCTGGAGGACCTCCTCACTACGGATCAATTGGAATGAAAGTAAATCTAATCTAATCTAATCTAATCAGAGGAGATTCAACGCGAAGCATACATGTCAGAGCTATGTGCCTTACTGATTGCGTATTGAAAATTATCCCAAAAGGAAAAGTATTTCTTGCGTGGAGCAGCAACGGAACACCAATGATTTTTAAGCTTTTGATATAATTTTCAGTGTGTCTGAAAATACCAACGTGTTGACTGGGTGTTGTGTGACGTCCTTAGGTTAGTTAGGTTTAAGTAGTTCTAAGTTCTAGGGGACTGATGACCATATATGTTTTAATGAAATAAAAAAAAAATATTTATATATATATTATGTAAAAATGAAAATGAATCGAAAATGGATTTGAAAATGGAAAGAAGAAATGTTGCTTTAAATATTTTTGTTATTTGCTCTTTCAGTACGAACTTTGTTGTAGAACCCCTTATTTACGTGTGGTAATAAAAATTCATTTAGACAGAATTAGGCACATTTAAAATTACGGGAACTTAGCAACCTTCTCATGCTGATAAATTCATACTAACTAATTCAGAACATTTAGTTGAAAATTATATAAATTAAATTTTTTACGTATTTCGGCCTTGGCACACACTTTCTAAATGCAGTGTTTTTTTTTTTTAAAATATTTACTGAATTCTTTCCCGGCGTTAGCTATGGAACACAAGACTGTCTCTGTTAGCAGAAAATGGTTAAATATCATCAAGCCGACCTGAACGTTTAATTATCATTGACAAAACACACTTCACTATACGTTTAAGTTATTTGCTTTAGAAATTGAAAGAACCAAGAGATTAACAACTTCAATGTTAATTATCCGCCTATGAATGCACAAATGTAAAACCAGTAATAAATTCCGTCAGCCTCAGGATCGCTGTAAAAGAAAAATATTTCGTAGTTCACTGCTAATTTTATCTGCTCCCGATTTACGGGTTTGGTTAATTTTTTAGCGGAACAATTTTTTAATTGTGCCCCCGCTGCAAATCGTTCGGTCGCGGCACAGCCCAGCAACACCAACGATAATCGCTAAAAATGCTGAAAATTCTTTAAAGAAATATTATAGATGACATGGGCAAGCTAATTTACATTAGTAATACACAATTTTGATAAATTATAATGTATTTAGACCACCACAATAATTAAACTTACATTACTTTGTAATTTCTCCTCTAATGACGGCTAAAGATAGATACAGACAAAAGAAGTCTACTCATTCATAAAATGCTACGTCACAGGTTCCTCTCTCTCTCAGCTCTCGAGGAAGACGACAGAGAATGCACATTATGTATCCCTATTTATACTATTGCTGCTTGTTAATTTCTCTTTGTAATCTTACAACATTATTTTCCTCTGTGGCTGTATTTTACATTTTTTTATCGCAGATATTAACATATTTCGTAATTACATTAAGAGTATTGAAATATTACAATCATAAATACATCGAGAATATTATTACAGAAAATATTACAATAATAATGAATGTCCTTTATACAAAATTAAATAATTTTTTTGTTAAACAATTACAGTACATACGAATTGCTTCATAGTGGCGTAGATAGTACAATTAAATGTCATTTCATTTTATTAATAGTGTGTGTGCTGCCAGGGAATGTTACATTGCCCCCTGGCAGCATTTGGCAAAGAGTTTCTATACTCTGACACAATGGTGCCAGTAACGTTGTTTACAATTCTGTTTTTTTTGTGTGGAATGGCTCTTTTAATTAGTCCCAGGGTTATATATGTTCATGGCTCCCCCATTTGGGATGAAGGCAGACAGGAAACCTGGGCAACACTGTGCCGGAGCCCAGCCATCCCAGTTGGTTCATGATTAATCTTGTCTCTTTTACAGTCATTGTTTTGAAATGATTTAGCAGTTTGTCATCAACGGTTACATAACATCACAGTCACATACAGTTCAACGAAAGTTTGTTGTGTGTGTTTAACAACTCGTAATTATCATTTTTGCGATACACTGCAAGGTCACTTGTCCTAGGATATATCACTTAATTTTTTGAAATCATTTAGTACGTCACTTTTCATAATGTTCTCACTACCTACGTGTTACAAATCCATCTCCTACACTTGTTAGTGTTCATTTTCTCTCGTCAATTTACGGGTATACATAATAAGTGTTCAATGTTTGTAAAAAATCGAGTTCATTGACATGTTATGCAGTTTGTGTAAATATTTTGGAATATGTCAATAATGCTGTAGTTGGTGAGCGGTGCGGTGTGATTGTTGAGCGGCGCTCGGTGCGGCGCGTCTGCTCCGTGTAGGTCACCGCCCCCGGTGTTGACAGCTACGGCGTGGAGAGGCGTGTGGCTGTCTGGTCTGCTACGGGCTGCTGCGGCCGCTGCATGGCTGAAGTAGCCGGATGGCGTTGTATATCAGCTCGCTCGTGTGACATCTTCTTGCAGTGCTCCAGCAAACATGCAACAAGTTCACAAACAGTGTACTATCGTTATGGGCATTTTTCCTGCTGTGGGAAAGAACGCATACAGTTATTGGCAGTTATTATTCAGTAGGCCTTCACTAGTCTGGTTTGCACAATGTTTCGTTGTCACAGAAACGCGTTTTATGGGCACACAATATTTTTTCACCATGCCATCCATGACTTGTCATTAGTCACACGCAAGTTTTCACCTTAGGACAAAATGTATCTCTGTAGTCAATGCGCTTTCCTGGCGTCCCTTGACACACAAAGAGTTATAGTTTGACACTAGCTTGGACCACCGTCTATTATCGGCTCACTGTTTGTGTCGTGTTAGTTCCTTGTCGATTTGCACACACGGCGATGATACAGTTTCTTATTGCTTGTTCAAAACAACCTCGTGACGTATTGCTGCAGTTTTAACAGTCACTGTCTGCTCTGCCACACAATACTGCACTTTTGTTTAAGTTTTTTCTTCAGTTACAATGTCCGTTGTGCAAAGTTTTGTAACAGCACATTCGTAACTTCTTTGTTCGCTCTTTACCAAGGTGTGTGATAATTGCGTACATGGTAACAAATATTAAAATTTCGTAATAGTTTGCCCAAAAATCATCTATATTCATGTTCGAGTAGATTTTATTTGTGCATTCCAGCCGGCTTCAGGCATATTGTTCAATAACTCCTTTGAAATTATGTCTCACTTTACTTGCAAGGTCCTACGTAACTACAGTATAGTCTCTGTAGGCTAAAATTGACTTGGACTGTATCAGGCTAGCTCTTTTTACTGATTCGATCTGCACATGCTTCAATTGAAGCTTCTTTGTGCGTAACTTTGCGTTACTTAAATTTGCAATAAGTTTGCCTCTCATGGTGCCCTCGGGTCACTACTGGGTGCATTACTCTCTTTGATAATACTGGTTTGAAAATAAAGTTCTCAGGGTCTCATATTATTGATATTATTCTGGGTTCGAATCTGTCAATCTGACAGCTACACACACACACACACACATATATATATATATATATATATATATATATATATATATATATATATATATAATAGAAAAGACTGTACCAAGAAAGTGTGACACACATATAGAATATCATGCAGTACACAAACTAATCACTACTAAAATGTTCCTCCTGACTGATCTCTGTCACAATTTAACACTACAAATAATTGCACTAATCAGGTTATCTGTGCAGACATTTAGAGCATGTTTAAGCTAACACTAATTAAAAAGAAGAGATAACACAAATAATCATAAACAAAAGAGAAAGTCAATCATATTCTTATAACTAAATACTTTTACACTAGTACATTATCTCTACAGATCACACATCATTAATGTTCATTCATTTCCAAAAGAATGGTGTACCTTTTTACACATAACACATAGGACTATTAGTCATTTACTGTAGGAATATTTTCACATCCTTACGCGGATACAGTCACCATACTCTCCCTGAGTGGGGATCTGCTAAGAGATAGCTACACTCATGTGGCACACTTACTATTCTAAAAGGTCCATTGTACACCAATTGCCACTTGCTATTCTGTTTCAAGGATGCCGAGGACGTAGGATGATTGCGTAAGAGCACCAAGTCCCCAAAACTAAGTTTTTGATTATTCGTCACATGTCAATTATATTTTTCTTTCCTTTTCTGAGCGCACCTGGTAAGGTTGCACCCTGCTTTCTTTATCCTCTCTTCCTTAGGCTCAGGAATGACTGGGACCTTAGGCAAAGGTGCCAGCCACTCACTCAGTACTCTATTATTATTCATTATAATCTCGATTGGTGGATACCCCATAGAGGCATGCGGGGTTGCGTTGTGAATTTCCAAAAATTTAGGTATCAGATCTGGCCATCTTGTGTGCTTATATGCAATGTATAACCTGAAAAATTTATTTAACTCTCCAAATGTTCTTTCTACTAAACTTGCTTGTGGATGAAAACGGGATATTAGTATGTGCTTTATACCTTGTTCATGTAAATAGTTCTTCCAGGTATGACCTGTAAAATAGGAAGCATTATCTGATATTATCGCTTCAGGCTTACCCACCTGTGTAAAATATTCTTTCCCTAACCATTTAATTATTCCACGAGCGGTGGTTGATTTAAGGCAGTATATTTTTAAGTATTTAGAGAAAAGGTCATATACCGCTAAAGTGTACTTTAATCCACCCCTGGCTCGAGGGTAGGGTCCTGCTATGTCTATAGATACTAACTGAAGTGGCCACTGAAGCACTGTAGGATGCAGTTCAAACCTTGTGGATTTATTTTGAAACTTAGCTTTTTGGCACAGAGGACAAGTCCTGATAATGGTGCGAGTCTGCTGGCTTATTCCCTTAAAGTAACAGTATCTGGATAAAATCCTTATTGTTTTGCCTATCCCAGCGTGACCCCATGCTAAATGCGTGTGCCACACTACAGTTGGGATAGCCTGTTGCGGTATACACACGACTCCATGGTCATTTGACACACCTGTTTTATAATACAGAATATTATCTACTATTTTGAAGTTCTGAACACTTTTAAGATTGGTACCTTCTTTAATTTTGCCAATGACATCTCGCCAAATCGGATCAGTTTCCTGCAATGTAGACATATTCTCCTATGTACCTTATCTTGTACTAAGCGTATTCGATATTCCTCCGATTGTTCCAAAATCTTTGACACTGAGGATTGCCCAAGTGGGAGCCTCGACAAGGCGTCAGCTACAACATTATCTTTGCCTTTTATGTACATAAACTTAATTTTATATTCCTGCAATGCTAACCTCCATCTTAGCAAGCGGGCATGGTATAATTTGCAAGACATTAAATAGCTCAGAGCCTGGTGGTCACTGAATACTTTGATTTCTTTGCCATAGATGTAATAGTTGAATTTCTTTACCGCCCAAACCACTGCAAGAGCCTCTAACTCGGTAGCGGAATATGCTCTCTCACAGCTGTTTAGTGTGCGGCTGGCAAAACCGATTACATTGATTGTTGTGGGGTCGTTGCTCCTGTCCCACAAACAAACAAGCGCCCAGCCCGTATGAACACGAATCTGTCGCTATGCAAAAATCTTTTGTCATGTCTGGGTGTCGCAGTATGTTTGCATTCACCAAGGCGTTTTTGATAGCGTCAAATGCGCGTTGACATTCTTCTGTCCACACCCAGTGCGCATTTTTACGCAACAGGCTCAATAACGACTCGTTATTCATTAATTGGTTTGGAACAAACCGTCTAAAAAAAGATGCAAGATCTATAAACGCTTTGAGTTGTCTCTTAGTTCTCGGGCTAGGAAACCCACGAATTGCGTCAAGTTTTTTGCTGTCAGGTTTGATGCCTTGTGGTGTTATTATGTGACCTAGAAATTTAATCTGATTACGCCCAAATTTGGATTTCTCAAGATTCGCTGTTACTCCCGCTTGCTTAAACCTATCTAAGACTCTACCCAGTAGTTCTACGTGCTGCTCCCAGGTGGCAGCAGCAATCACCAGATCGTCTACATACACTGTTACCCTTTGCAGCAAATCCGGACCCAAAACCGCGTCGAGGGCTGTTATGAAAACGCCTGCACTTACATTTAGGCCAAAAGGTAGTACCCTAAATTGGTAGCTCCTTCCCCCAAATATAAATGCAGTATATTTCCTCGATTCGGGTGTGAGCAGGATTTGCCAGAATGAACTTTTCATATCAACAGATGTCAAATATTGCACTCCATGGAATTTTTGAATTTGCTCATCTAAGTTTTCCAGATGAGTCCTGACAGGTACAATAATTTCGTTTATGTCTCTTGCATCTAATACTAACCGTACCTGTCCGTCTGCTTTTGCCACGCCACCAAAGGACTACTATAAGGGGACAAAGACGGTTCTATTATTCCCCACTCGATCAGTTTTCTAATTTCTTTAGCTACTATTTCCTTCTTGGACCAAGGAATGGAGTATGAGGCTCGACAGTAGGTTTTATGAGGCTTCACCTCGATATTGTATTGATATTCCTTAACAATTCCTGGTCGTTCTGAAAATACATTTGCATAGTTAGATAATAACTGTACCAAATCCTGCTGTTGCATTGAGTTCAAATTTTCGGACTGTGCTACTTTGTTAACAAGTGCGTCCACATTTGCTTTTAATTTATCACTTTGTACGTCTGGATAATAGAGATTTTGTCCTAGCGAATGATTGTCTAAATGTAGTATCCACTGATTCCTACATTTTATGTTAATAGCATTACAATTAGGCACAGGTACCTCTTCAGATCTGAGCATGGACAATTCTATGCTCCTACCCGTGTTCATCAAACTTAATTTTCCCCGAGAAAGGTCGATTACTGCGTCCCTTTCTCTCAAAAAATCTACCCCCAAAATGCAGGCTACCTTTAAACCCTTTACTACCAGGAACGAGCACGCTATGGCTTCTCCCCCTATATACATCTCTACCCGCACTTGGAGTTTAATTATTTGTCGCTGTGCACTGATGGCTCCAGTGACTTTGCAATTGTTCACAGCAAAAGTCAGCATACGCTTTTCTTTCCCCAGTACCCTGAATAGGTCCATACTCATGACACTGACAGTAGCACCTGTATCTACGATTGCTTGCACATTAATATTGTTAATTTTGATCTCTATTATCGCTTGTACTTTGTCTTCGTGCTCCTTCATGCACGTGGGTGGTTCAGTTATTAATTCATGTCCCATCTGTACCCCGTCATTATACCTGAGGATACAGATTTCCGATGTTTTGTTCTGCGTCGGGCTGCTCTCACTCCAAACCTCAGCCGACGATGTAGAGCGTATCTCGGATGAATCTAGTTTGTTGGATTATTACTGGTGGATGGGTGTGGCTGCTCTGTGTCGCTGACCTCCACTATGTGTAAGTTGTGTTGCGTCGGCCGCCACGGTTGCGCATTTTGTGATGGCAGTCGGTTATTGTCATATCTTTTACTGTTTTGCCGGTCCGGACTGGGCCTCTGGTTCTGTGGCCAAGTTCGGTTTGCATCGTTATAGGTATTGGTGTTCCACGGCCCCCTGGCATTTTTCCATCTACTATTACTTGGTGGGCCTGTTTCATTTCGGTCATCGAACCTCCTTTTCCGGTCATTGTTCACCGGCGGACTATTGCCTTTCCGGTCTCTACCTCTATTCCCGTTTTGTACATGATCTTGTCTCCTATTGTTACTTCCGCCGTTTCCATTATTTGGTGGAGGCGTGTTATTTCGACCATTTCTGTAACCGTTTCCGTTACTTCTAGCCTGTTCAGAGGCTGCCTTAACATCCTCCTGAATCAAGTCAGTTGAGTCCAGAACAGACGAGAAATGTTCCATGTCGTTCTCCGGTACGTGTATAAGTTTTTCCTTTACGTGTATCGGCGAGTGTGATTTCAAAAGTCTGATCAAATCCCGGGATGAAATCTGCTCGTCCCAGTAACAGGTCTTATTAATGTATTTCTCAAAATATTTTCGCAAATTGCCTAATCGTGGAGAATACGGCTCTGGATTATATACCTCTTTCCGTAATCTCTCCTGAATACATGTTGACCAATATTTGGCCAAGAATGCCTTTTCAAATTGCTCATTTGTGTCGCAACTGTCAGCTGCTTCGGTTGCCCATAATGCAGCATCTCCTTGTATGTAAGACATAACGAACTGTATTTTCTGTGTATGACTCCAAACGCTAGGCAAAATGTTCCTAAATCCCTTGATAAATACTACAGGGTGAACAGATTTCTTGTCCGTTGTAAAGATCTGAAACTGTCGGTTTTTAATCAGGCTTTCTTCAATCACTATTTTGGAGTGACATTTGTTTGTTTCGCTAACATTGGTTGCCTGTCCTGTCTCGCAGTCGCAATTTTTCACTGCTGTATTTATATGCCTATCATTGTTGGACCTGGCTGGCGTGACACACGCCTGTGCGTCGCCGTGCACCAAGCTGTTTTCCAGCTCCGCAAGTCGACGGTTGACATTCCGCTGCCACAGCGGAATGTCAGTGTGCAGCGCCGTTTTTCGGCCCTGCACTTCCGCACTCGAGCCCAAGTCCTTGACCTCAATCGCGGCGTACACCTTCTCGTCTATTTTTTTTTTGTAAATTCCTTTTGTTCGCCTGTTCGGACATTTTCTGCTCTATTGCTTGACTTGTGTCAATTTCTAATTTTTCCATCCTGTTAGCCAGTACACTGATTTCACCCACGTTACTGGCGTTAGCCACCTGGATATTATCTACTCTTTCGCTCAGTTCTTGCACCGCTTTGGGTATGGTTTCATAGTTTTGTCTCAAACTAACAATCTCACTTTGCATAGCTTCCAAAGATTGCATTAACTGCAAATCTCTCTCATGCTGGCATCGATCACGCTCTGCTTGTTCATGCATAAACGTAGCTTGGAAATTGAGCATAACTCTTTAATGATTGCACTTCTGACACCTCACCAATCTCTGGTCCGTGTCTAGTGCTTGTGGGTGACACAGTATTTCTACTTTCAACTGAATCACTGGCTGGCAGTGGCAACATTTCTTGCCCTTCTGCCCCCAGATTCTCACATTGTACTTCCTGAACTACGCCTCTAACATTAATTTGTGCCCCTCTTTCTAACTCGGTATCACTGCTTGCTAACTGTTGTCCATTATCCATGTTTATATTTTTCTGACTACGCAGTCCAACTATAGTCAACAGAAGAAACAAAATCTGAACTAAATATCCTAACACTCAGGTTTCACTGACATAATCACACAAGAAATGGTCATTTGTTGAAACACACTTATTATATACTACGATGACTAACTACTCAAATGTCCTGTTATTTTAAAAAAAGAACACTAACAACAAGTACACCACTAATGATCCAAGAACACCGTACTGAGGCTACTTTACTACCCACAGAACAACTACGCTGTAGCTTTACCTTTTGGTGATCTATTTTGGGTGCAGCTGCCCCCTGGTATTGTGGTAGGTAATTAATTTTTTTATGTAATGAGCTCTCTTCTTCAGCTTGCCTCTGGGTATATAGTGTTCTCATGCAAAAAATCATATACAGGTATTACCACACAATATTGGTTAGGCAATACATACAATACATGAAAAAATTATTAATTGTTCTCCAACAAAGTTCAACTACAATAATTCCCTAATTATCTCATGGGTATTTCGTGGCCACTGCTTATTCGAGCCCCACGCTCGGCGCCAATTTAATGAAATAAAAAAAAAATTTATATATATATTATGTAAAAATGAAAATGAATCGAAAATGGATTTGAAAATGGAGAGAAGAAATGTTGCTTTAAATATTTTTGTTGTTTGCTCTTTCAGTACGAACTTTGTTGTAGAACCCCTTATTTACGTGTGGTAACAAAAATTCATTTAGACAGAATTAGGCACATTTAAAATTACGTGAGCCTTAGCAACCTTCTCATGCTGATAAAATCATACTAACTAATTCAGAACATTTAGTTGAAAATTATATAAATTAAATTTTTTACGTATTTCGGCCTTGGCACACATTTTCTAAATGCAGTGTTTTTTTTTTTTTTTTAATATTTACTGAATTCTTTCCCGGCGTTAGCTATGGAACACAAGACTGTCTCTGTTAGCAGAAAATGGTTAAATATTGTCAAGCCGACCTGAACATTTAATTATCACTGACACAACACACTTCACTATACGTTTAAGTTATTTGCTTTAGAAATTGAAAGAACCAACAGATTAACAACTTCAACGTTAATTATCCGCCTATGAATGCACAAATGTAAACCCCTTCAGTCTCAGGATCACTGTAAAAGAAAAATATTTCGTAGTTCACTGCTAATTTTAAGTTATTTGCTTTAGAAATTGAAAGAACCAACAGATTAACAACTTCAACGTTAATTATCCGCCTATGAATGCACAAATGTAAACCCCTTCAGTCTCAGGATCACTGTAAAAGAAAAATATTTCGTAGTTCACTGCTAATTTTATCAACACACTTCACTATACGTTTAAGTTATTTGCTTTAGAAATTGAAAGAACCAACAGATTAACAACTTCAACATTAATTATCCGCCTATGAATGCACAAATGTAAACCCCTTCAGTCTCAGGATCACTGTAAAAGAAAAATATTTCGTAGTTCACTGCTAATTTTAAGTTATTTGCTTTAGAAATTGAAAGAACCAACAGATTAACAACTTCAACGTTAATTATCCGCCTATGAATGCACAAATGTAAACCCCTTCAGTCTCAGGATCACTGTAAAAGAAAAATATTTCGTAGTTCACTGCTAATTTTATCAACACACTTCACTATACGTTTAAGTTATTTGCTTTAGAAATTGAAAGAACCAACAGATTAACAACTTCAACATTAATTATCCGCCTATGAATGCACAAATGTAAACCCCTTCAGTCTCAGGATCGCTGTAAAAGAAAAATATTTCGTAGTTCACTGCTAATTTTATCTGATCCCGATTTACGGGTTTGGTTACTTTTTTAGCGGAACATTTTTTTAAATGTGCCGCCGCTGCAAATCGTTCGGTCGCGGCACAGCCCAGCAACACCAACGATAATCACTAAAAATGCTGAAAATTCTTTAAAGAAATATTATAGATGACATGGGCAAGCTAATTTACATTAGTAATACACAATTTTGATAAATTATAATGTATTTAGACCACCACAATAATTAAACTTACATTAATTTGTAATTTCTCCTCTAATGGCGGCTAAAGATAGATACAGACAAAAGAAGTCTACTCATTCATAAAATGCTACGTCACAGGTTCCTCTCTCTCTCAGCTCTCGAGGAAGACGTCAGAGAATGCCCATTATGTATCCCTATTTATACTATTGCTGCTTGTTAATTTCTCTTTGTAATCTTACAACATTATTTTCCTCTGTGGCTGTATTTTACATTTTTTTATCGCAGATATTAACATATTTCGTAATTACATTAAGAGTATTGAAATATTACAATCATAAATACATCGAGAATATTATTACAGAAAATATTACAATAATAATGAATGTCCTTTATACAAAATTAAATATTTTTTTGTTAAACAATTACAGTACATACGAATTGCTTCATAGTGGTGTACATAGTACAATTAAATGTCATTTCATTTTATTAATAGTGTGTGTGCTGCCAGGGAACGTCACAATGTTAAGTCCCATAGTGCTCAGAGACATTTGAACCATTTTTTTAAATGTATATATATATATATATACAAAAATTCTACTGTTGCTTCACTTCCTTTAAAATTTGGATCACCAACCCTCCTCAAAAACTCTATACTAGCTGCCACACTAGAACTCGAAGTCTGTGGAGCTAATGAAACATTCATTTCTCTATTTACGTAACTTATATATTGTCCTGATAGTTTCTTGGCAAATGTCATACCTTCTTCTTGTTGTACCTTGTTCAATTGCTCAATGAAATGCCATCTAATAATGCCAGTTGGTGACTCAATAGCAGATACTTCTGCTAGAGCATTTCTGGCAAACTTAATCATATGACACATGTCCAAGATACAATCAACATTGTAGCTTTTAAAATCACCCTTGGAAAAATTTAAAGTACAGCCAAGTGTACGTAAAGTGCTTATATTTACCTTGCAGCCATCACATGTAACACACCAAACCCTAATGCCAGAACTATGCAGTCTCTCTAAAGCAGATTTTATCAGTGTGGCCTGATTATTTGCCTGTACACCGTTGATAAAGAAATATGCAATCGGTCATATAAATTTGCCTTTAATAGAGACAAGCATGGAAACCAGAGCCTCAGATGCCTCTATTACTTCTTTTGACTGAGGCACTTCCCCACCAAACCCTAAAAAACCTGTGTATTGCTTAGTTCCTTGGTCCCAAACTACTTGCTTCTTAATTGCCATACTGTCTACAATTAGACATGAATCGCTGAACTGTTCCCTTACAATTGGGTTCAAATCAATGTACTTAAAAACATATTTTAACAAGTCAGGTTCACAGTCTGCACTTGCCACCCATTTGGAAATCAATGATTTATGGGGCAGAGGCATTAATTTTTGCAGGTATTCATATTCTGCTGGTGAATAAAAGTACACAGTCATCGCAAACATTTTCACATTTGTTGTGTATCTATTACACTTTGACGAGAGAGAGTTGTTCACTAAATTGCACACTAACTCCACTTGTGTTCCTTTCTGATGACTGAGGAAGTTATGTAACTTCTCAGGAAGATGCCCCTTCTCCTTCAATGAACTTATGATGTCATCCATGGAAAACACTTTCTTCTTTCTTCTTCGAAGTTTTTCACGGACGCACTTCAGTTTATGCTTTAATTTGTGTACAATGTCTGAGAAAAAAGTTGCAAGTTTCGGTCGCCTTGTCTTCCATTTCTACTTTCGACTGTATACCACAATCACTTACTTAAGAACCAACTGCACTCTGAAATAAAGAAATAATTTCGTTATATATGACTGAAATAACTCAAGGCTTGATGAAAAAATATTATAAGAAAACTTTGGGGGTGTGAAAACATCCTTATACTAACGTTTTCGACACAATTCGCAGCTTATGCATTGGATAAATTGGACATGCTTTCCACGGAAGAATTCTCATTGACAACATTCTCCACGCAATCAGTAGCTTCTGCAGAGGGCAAATCAAGCACGGATTCCAGGACAGAACGCTAAAAACAAAAATATGGAACTGTATTACAACATTGCTTAGACCTATGTAGCCCATTTGCGTCCGTACGACATAAATTCACAAAAGTCAAAAGCACACACATAGCAAGGAAATTAATTAGCTACCTCAAATGGAGAAGCATCGTTGTCACTCAAAATCCTAACAACATGTCATCGTGGCTGTTTATTTGGTGGCATCAAATGTGTCGGAAAGTCAAAAACTGATGGCACTGCTTCGGGTCTGAGACGTTTCTTCCACGTTCCAGGGCTCACTACGTAATCATCTTGTCGGAAAAGGTTTCCACAAAGAAAACTGCAAGACGTAGGATTAAAACCTTTCCGCTTCACGAAAGTAATCCACTTCTTTAGCAGCTCTGGGTGCTTTAGAGGAAACCTGTTCAAAAACATTGAATTAGCAAATGCACTAAGTCTGTATTGTTATCGTATTGTATCGGTAGTCCTATTACCTGTGAAATGGTAAGTCACTTCCGTACTCCATCGCTTCGTACAATTGAAAGCGGAACAAGAAATCACCATTTCGATAATCCTTAATTCCTTTTACACCGTACAGACCGAGAGAAACTTCTTGGCAAATTCAAATATGGCGGGCAATACAGACGATAGTAATCAGCTGGTAGACCCATCTATCGGTAGGTCCGGTAGTTGAGCATCCCTCATTTCGCTAGCTTTAGACGCCTGTGTTCTGTTTAAAGTTCACTGTGTTCTTTCACTTGGAAGCATGTGCTTTGTTTACTTTTGAGTCTCAGGGATTTTGAGTTACGCTCCCCCATTCGGGCAAAGGCCAATGGGAAAAACCCCGGAAAAAAAACACGGTGGAGCGAGCACGTCTTCCATACCCTCTTTTTTGATTTTCGACATTTGAATATTCACTTCGTATGACATTTAATAATGGTACAATTTCGTGATAGTGCTGCTGGTGACGACGGCTGGCGACTTGGTGTACTGCAACACCGATGTCTCGCCCCATCAGGTAAGTCTGCGATGGACTGCGATGACGTGGCAGGGTGCGGCAAGGGATGACGGATGATGTCGCTGCAGTATGCCGCCCTCACCGACACATGTGCTCAGCATCCCCGCATACAGTCACATGAAATTCAAACAGCAGTATCAGTTCCTTAAATTAACATCTAAATTACATCATATATCACGCACTCTTTCACTCAACACGAAGAATGTGGTTTTTTTTTGTGAGGTGTTCGACTGTTTGTGAGTTTCTTTACCATGATGCAAGTCCATTCGTCCTTCCGACGTAACTGACTATCTGCAATTAAAGGTTCATGTAATTACATTCCAACATTGATACAGTTCTGCAACGGGTTTAATGATATAGTCAGTAGCAGTTCCCAACACTGTTACGACTCACCACTGTTGTTGACTGATCGATAAAAACACTTGCTCTTGAGTTTTAGTTTGCCTGGAATGTTACGTCCACGCATGTGGTCCCAATAACACTCTGAATATTTGGCATTACTAAACACTTGTAGCACAAAATTTGAAAACGAAATCATGGTAACACAACGCACTCATTGAGCGTCCACTTTTGTGTTAAATTCCACTCTTTCGCCAGTGAAATAAAGTTCGTACGCGTAGAGGATAATATTCACAGGAAGTCTTTGTTCATAGGTCATCTGTGACATGTTCACTCCACCACGTAGTCACTTGATCACAGTTATCAAGTCTGACGAGGTAAAGTCCTTGTGCTACCCATAAGAATGTCTTTACACAGTCTAGTTATATAATGATGAATAACTGATGATTGTACATATCAAATGAAGTACATAATTGTAGTCATTTACAATATAAAAGCAAATCCTAAGTCATATATTTTCTCGAAAAGGTGCTCCTGGACTTACAAAGAATTGTGCAGTGATAAACATAAGTCTGTATATGTTTGTCTGTGTAATGATCTGTTCAGTCATGGACAACATCTTGTTCGACCTGGTTTATAGCTCATGCAAGTCCGAGCACTAACTTACGGTGGAAAGTTTGTTAAAGCTGTACGTAACTCGCGTAAACTTTACATGTCGTAAGTGTATCCTGTACACAGTCTGAAAGAAAAAAAAAGAACATAACCTGCTCACCCTAGTGAGTTCAAAATAGTTAACAATCAACAAAATGAAACGTTTATTTTCTCAAGTCACTATATCCTACTGTTGTGTGAAATATGCAGTTCTGTTCACTGTTCGTAGTTTCACACGCAGAAGTTCCTGAAAGTTTACTAAATCTCAGCAAGTTTGTATTATGTTTGATGAAGTGTCTTAGGGTGGAATCATCTTGAAGCAATTCTTCTTCTCCTTTCTGCAACTCGGCGTCCTCTTCTCTGTCGAACTGGAGCTGAAATTTTCTTTCAACTAATTGGTATCCTGTTACTGCTTCCCTTTTCACACTGGGTATTGAGTACGTTTGATGACAGTAAATTTCATGGGGAAACACTTGCATGTCGTACACGTAGCCTTTAATTAGTCCAGGTTTTTTCAAAAATACTTTATGATAATTAGTAAGTGTGTCTAATAATTGCTTTTGTTGCAGACTGTCAAGACCAGAGGATTGTTGTACTTTTTCTACTATTTCAGAGAAGTGGATATTCTCCTTGTCCTTCACATCTTCCATTACCGGGAATGTACTGCAACTGAAACTATCTTGAAGCCGCCATAAAAGTGCGCGAATCGGTTCTATCTTTAAAATTTGACAATATTTGCCATGCAATTCTTTGGTCTTTACCAAGTCTAACCTGACTCTCGTGTCACCGAAACACATGCTGCATTCACCCTTTGCGAGATCGATTATAGTTTCCGTCTCTCGCAAAATATCTAATCCGAGGAGACAGTTCACGGCTAAATTCTTTACAATAAGGAAGGTGCACTCTTTGGCTCCCATTCCAAAATTAATACAAATCCGTGTCTGTTCCCGAACTAGTTGGGCTTTCTGATTAATGGCTCCTGCAACTCGACAATTAGTGACTGGAAAAACCGGAATCTTTCTAATCTTCTTTAAGTGAAGAAAGAACGATTCATTCAGCACAGAAACAGATGCTCCAGTATCTAAAATTACCGTAGTTTGAATACCATAAATATCACAAACTATAGCTGCTTGTACAACTTCCCGTTCAAACAAATTACACTTATTCCGAAAATCTTGACATAATTCCTCTCGTATATCGACTCCGTCATTATATCTTAACATCTGCATAGCTGAACTACGTTGCTGAGCAACATCAACAGAATTATTCCTACACACTGCATCTTTTGCGTCGTTCGACCCGATCGCTACTGATTCTATGCGACACACATTCTCATTGTTACTACAGCTGGTTGTCTGCACGCTTGGTTGCTCGTTACTACTAACATCACTCATACAAGTGCCCCCTAGACACCCTGCGACTGACACACGGGAGCAGAATGTCGTCGCATCTAGTTTGACTGACTGGCACTGGTTAATGGTTGCGGTTCACTTACCTCAATGATCTTGATATTTTGATTCGGTGGTTGCCATGGCTGCGCATTCATATGCTGCTGCATGTTATTTGACATATTTGTATGGGACGGGGGTTGTACATGATTGTTGTTGTGATATTGCGGTGGCCTAGGCTGCTGCCATTGCTGTTGTGCATAATTCTGTGTTGACCAGTTATGTGGTGGTTGCATGTTTTGCTGATTGTTTGAAAAATTACCGTTATTGTAGTTGGCGTTAGCTCTAAAATCTCGTTTCCGTTTCTTTGAAAAGTTTCCGTTATTGTTTTGTCTGCTATTGTTCTGTGGATGATAATTGTGATTCGGTGCATTACCGTACTGTCCATTTGTGTTCATATTGTGGTTCTGCCATCCTGAATAATTCGGACTATTCCAATGATTTTGATTCCCATAGTAGGTGTTTCTATTACTATTGTTCTTGTGGTTTCCCCATTGCCATTACCATTATTCGACAAATTATTCCCATAATGGTGTCTGTCCTTTTCGACAAACAAATCTAAAGAGTCCAGTACAGATAGAAAGTGTTCCACGTTGTCTTCAGGAATGTGAAACAATTTCTCCTTTAGATCACGCGGTCACTTCTCCTTTAATATCTTTAAAACATCACACTCAGGGATTGGTGTGGATAAATATTTTACTTTGTCCAGATACTTATCGAAATATTTCCGCAAAGTACCGCCTTTTCTATTAAATGGCTCAGGACTATAAACTTCTTTTCTTAATCGTTCTTGTACCCCATGCGACCAATACTTGTTTAGAAAAGCTTGTTCAAATTCATCGAAGGAGCTGCATTGTTCAGCTTTCTGTGTCGCGAACAACGCTTGCTCACCTTGAATATGGGTAATGGTAAAGACAATTTTCTCCCTTTCGTTCCAACTTTTTGGCATTATTCCGCGGATCCCTGTGATAAACACAATTGGATGGGGTCCGTTCTTATCATTGGTAAACTTCTGAAACTGTGAATTCTTCACTAAAGCATCCTGAGTCACCAATGATTGTATATGGTCTGGATAAACGGAGTTACTCCACGTGTTGGATTGAAATTATTGCCCGTCTGCCCCCTACTTTCAGTTAAAGGCGTTTCGTAATGATCAGGGTGTGTTTCTGTGATACTAACACGCTCCGGTGAACTGTTATGAGATGTTTGCATACGTGTTTCATTAAGCACTTTCTGCACGTTTTGTAATTCAGTCTGGAGTTCATGAATCTTTGTGTTGTTTTCATGTATCAGTTGTGTTCCTGCTCTTGTAACATCACAGATAGTTCCTTCTGTATAACAGTACTAATTTGTTTGTCTTTGTCATTTAGCCATGTGTTGAACGTGGTATCAACGCTTTCTTCTTGTTCTTTGCATTTTTGTTCTATTACGTTTTGATTATCAACCGTAGTTTTCTATACGTGTACTTATGTTACGTATTTCTGCTTCCAAAGAAGTGTGTGTTTGTTGTAATTTGTCCACGTCCTGGGTTACTTGCTTTACATTCTGTGGTAAGTCATGGTATGTTTGTTGCATACTTGAAATGTTGTTCTGTATAGCATACAACTTGGCATCTATTTGCTGTGGCAGCTGGTGTTCGTGTTCTTTTAACATGTTTTCAAGCTTTTGATGTATCTCTTTTGAGAACTGTGAAAAGCTTAACTGCGTGCGCTCGTCTAATTGACTGCTGCGTCCATCCAAGCTCCTAATCCGTTCATCTACTCTGCTAATATTATTATTAATCTCAGTTGCAAGCTGTTTAGCAGTTTCTTGTTCGCGCTGTATCTGTGATTGTTCCTGTATTTTAAACATTTGTTCCATTTTCATCATTAAGAGAGAAAATGGATCCATTACTGTTTGTGTTGGCTCTACCGGTGGTAAATCGACTGTAACTGGTGTTTCTTGTGATTCTGCTTCAGTATGCACTTGAACTACCGTCTGTATTCTGCCTAAGTATTCTACAGCAGATGGATCACTGACTTTAATATTAATGCCCTGTTCTATATCCACTGTCTGATCTGAAAAAATATTATCAATTTCTACATCACTGGTTATTCCTTCCTCCTCTGAAATCTGAATGTTCTACAGTTACTTCCTGCTGTGTAGCTTTTCTTACACGTCGCACTGTTTTCACTATGTTTGCAAATGTTTGGGTGCAAGTCCAATCGGGAAAACGTCACACGCAACACATCAATTATTCCGTCACACAAAACATAAAATAATTACTACATTGCACCAGATTGGAATCAGTACTATAAATGTTCACTTTCGTTTGATTAAAATTCAGTTTCAATCTCCTTCAGTTAACCTCTACTGAAAACACTTGATGCTGTATTTTACTGATCCTTCTCGCAGTTATTTAAATATAATTGACTCTTATAGCTTCCTAAGAGGACACACTCTCAAAATGTAATTTTTTTTCGTTTTTTGTTATTTTTAGTAAGATACAGCACCAGGTAGAAGAAGATGTTGTGCCTACCTGACTCAGTGCTTCGTTCTGCTGCTGCTGGGATGGAATGGTACAGCAAAATTATCGTGGTTAGGGTCGTCGCAGATTTCCGCTCATTACAGCATGAAACAAATAGAAAAAACACACATATAAGCTAGTCCTGTCAATAGGTTGCCACTGAATTGCCCCCTCTGTTTATTGATTGTATAGCCACCGAATTGCTATTTATTTATTTAATGGGATAATAATGATTATTAAAAGGTGGCAGTTTTATTTAAGCATTGATTTTACTCTTTCGATTGTTGCGAGTCAGCGATAGTGCAATGCTGCTCGCTTTGGAAAATACACATTTTATAAGAATTATTTGGTCCAGGAAACACTTTTGCGATCACGGTTGCGATTTAGACGGTATTCGCGTAATTGTACTGATTAAAAGTTATCGTTTCCGAAAGACGCAGGTTCGATTAAAGCTGTGTGCACTTTTGCGCGTATAATGAAAATATTCATAACACGTCGCGTAACAAAAAGAAACATGCGAATCACAACCGTGATCTAATGAAGAAAATATATGATAACATAAATGTTCTTCGCTGTTATTCAGGACAGGCTCAGATTAGACCTTCCAATTTTTAGTTATAGGAAATCACAAAGCGTTACACCTTCGAGATATTTGTTTTGAATAAATTGTATTTACCTTCTCTCTCTCTCTCCTTTTTACAGCCTTTATACCTTCACATCGATTAAGGAACTTTTCCTTCTCGACCGAACAGTACAAGAACAAATTTCAGACTCAACAAAATGTCTTACATCGAATTATTACATGCTTAACCCTTAACAATCATATATAGTTTCGTAGTACAAACAATGCTAGTTTGTTCCGTGCACTAGAAAGTCTTTGATACACTGAGCACAAAAATGAAATTAATAAAATTATAATTACATTTTTAATATCATGAATACTTCTTTACATCATGAAAATAAGGTTTGACATCGTCGTAATATTAATTTTCAGCGTTGTAGCACTACAAAGCTCGCTTGTGTAGTTTGTCTTGCTTCTAACTTTCAAGGATTTAACGTTTTGTAAAAATTAGATTAGCTGTTTCTTTCAGTAAAGTTTCTATTTATACTATTGTCCATTATTCAGGTGAATACTGCTTATTGTTACAGTTTCACATGTACTACTTACTAGTAATTAACTTAAGATGACCAATTGTAATTAGTCCAGAATAAGTTGTAAAAATACCAGGGATATGAATACTATACTCCTTCATTTGGTAATAGGCCAAGGAAAACCCCAGCTTAAAACGGGTTGAAGCCTTTGGACTATTTTTATTTGTCTTTCACAAGTATTTTTGATCACAGTTATTTTAACATATTTGATTAAATATAGCATTTCGTGACTGCCTGTCTGCACAAATAAAAGTTCCTTCATTACTCATTTACACTTAACAGAAATTACTTCAGTGCTCGATCACATGTTGTAAATGTTAAACTGGCAGTCCATAAAATTTAAACAACATATTATACAATTAAAAATATACAAATATATAGAAAGTCTTCTTGTTGTTGTTGTTGGTTATGATTTTGCTATGTTGACAGCTGAAATTTATCTTTCATTAACTCAAAAAATTAAAGTTTATTTGCTTTTCGCAGTAGGTAGTTGATTACATTGTTTTACAATAAGAAATTATCATTCAATGGCATTGTTGTGTGATCTTTGTACAGCATCAATTATACGCACACTGCAGCCTGCTCCTGCCGTTGGTCATCTATGCATTGGCACAGCGCACACGTGGTTTGTAGCAGGCATTGCAGACTGGGGTGCTTGCACCACTCCAGACTAGAGCAAGCGACAAATTTGGATAGACAGCATAGACCCACCATAACAGTATGATGTGTCTCTTCATTATTTCATCCGGAACTGTGTACCCGCATATTCCAGAGCAGCATAAATATTCTTTCATGATATTACTTCCTACAAGCTAAAACGAGCTGACCCAAGTTAGTACAAGTATTCATTCTACATAGAAATTTTTGCCATTTGTATTTGTTAGTGTGTTATTTTTGTCTGCGAAGATTCTTTGAACATCATGCCAGTTTATCCACTAGTAAGGATGCTGTCGTCAGTTCAAAACTTGCCATGCTATACTGATGGGAATATTGTGGTTTTAACCATTTGTAAAATACAGTTATTTTGTAGTGGCTATCATCATATACATATTGTCCTCTAGCACCTCATAAATAGCATAATCTGTAGCTCAAAAGTTCAGCAAATTTTTATTAAATGATGGATTTCTTCACAACACTCATCCAAAGAATATGTATTGTCATTGCACTGTCACTGACCCAGTCTCTCCCGTAAGTACTGACACAGAAGCTACCCCACAGTTTTTAATGTGTCACATTCACTAAGAGAATCTCACAGTTATGTCTCAATTTTAATTTACCATTGTGAAAATGTATCACAATCACCAAATCTCACTTGTTATATGAATGTTTAAATACAGGTCCCATCACTAACACACTTTATATTAAAGTTCATGTTTGTGCAACAGACGCATTTACATGCGTATACAGCATATATCTATACAACCTTTACATACATCTCAGTTTGTACAGAGTTTGACATTAGTTTTGTTAAATATATACTTTGCTTGCATAAGCTTATTTCCGTATTTCATTACTCTATGTGTTTTATGACCAACTGACCATATGGATTTTACTGGCACAAGGCTGTGGCCTTATCTTACAAATTAGTGCTCATTGCTTTATCTTTCAGTTTTCCTTTACTGCTATCTGTGTATGTGTAGGATGCCAATGCATATACCCATTTGCTGTGAATGTAACGGTTCCCGGATCCTATCCCACAAGTGAAATCATGACCACAAGGACCATGAAAGTTACAAGGCTAATCTGTGACTAAATTTGTAACATGAAAAATCTCTTATCTCGGTATATTTTACCTGATAATCCATGGTTTGTTTTGTTTATTTTTTAGCCACACACTGACATTTAGGCAAAATATGTTCACTATATGTACAAGAATCATTCTTATGCTGAAGTTTACTTAGTCTACAATTTTTACAGGCTTCAAAAATGGGTTGTGTTTCATTTATAGTCTCTGTCAATATGAGAGCTTTATCACAACAAAAAACATTACTGTAATCCTACTGATGTTAACTATCAGTGTCAAATCAAAGAAAAAAGTTCACTTTTTTATACATATATATAGTAAGACAAGAAAATTGTCCACAGTTAACTCAAGTTCCCAAGTATCCTGTATTCCATGTGGATTGCCCCCTGTGCATCCTATGTAAAATTCTCTTGGAATGAGCTACACAGTGCAAAGCTCCCTTCCAGAGGCATGTCACTTTATCACTTTATGGTGGAACTTCTTACATACTAAAACATAGGTCCACAAATATCGAAATTCATATAAGAAAAAACTAGCATTTACAACTAATAGCACACATTCACACTCACGCAAACATGACTCACACACACAACTGCAGTCTCAGGCAACTGAAACCACACTGAACAGCGGCACCAGTGTATGATAGGAGTGGCGACAGGTTGGGGGTAAGGAGGAGGGTGGAGTGGAGAGGGAGAGAGATAGTATGATGGGGGTGACAGACAGTGAAGTGTTGCAGGATAGACAGAGGGCAGAGGAGAGGTGAAGAGGGGGTGTGAAGTAGTGGAAAAAGAAATAAATAAAAAGATTGGATATGGTGGTGGAATGATCGCTGCGTAGTACTGGAATTTCCCGGGGAAGGAGCTTGATGGGTGAGGACAGTTACTAAAGAAGGCTGAGGCCAGGAGGGTTACAGCAATGTAGGATGTACTGCGGGGAATGTTCCTATCTGCGCAAATTGAGAAAAGCTGGTGTTGGTGGGAAGGATTCATGTGGCACAGGCTGTGAAGCAGTCAATGAAAAGAAGGATATCATGTTTGGCAGCGTGTACAGCAACAGGATGATCCACTTGTTCCTTGGCCACCTGTCAGTGGCCATTCATGCAATTCATGCACACAGACAGCTTGTTGGTTGTGATGGCTACATCGAATCCAGCACAGTGGTTGCAGCTTAGCTTGTAGACCACATGACTGGTTTCACAGGTAGCCCTGCCTTTGATGGGATAGGTGATGTTAGTGACTGGACTGGAGTAGGTGGTGGTGGGAGGATGTATGGGATAGGTCTTGCATCTAGGTCTATTACAGGGGTATGAGCCATGAGGTAAGTGGTTGGGAGCTGGGGTTGTGTAAGGATGTATGAGTATATTGTGTAGGTTCAGTGGACGGTAGAATACCACTGTGAGAGGGGTTGGAAGGATAGTGAGCAGGACATTTCTCATTTCAGGGCACGATGAGAGGTAATCAAAACTCTGGCAGAGAATGCAATTCACTTTCTCTAATCCTGGCTGGTACTGAGTTACGAGGTGACTGCTCCTCTGTAGCTGGACAATGGGACTTTAGGAGGTGGTGGGAGACTGGAAAGATAAGGCACAGGAAATTTGGTTTTGTACAAGATTGGGGGGGGGATAATTATGGTCAGTGAAGGCTTCAGTGAGACCCTCAGTATATTTCAAGAGGGACTGCTTGTCACTGCAGATGTGAGGAGCATGTGTGGCTAGGCTGTACAGAAGGGACTTCTTGGTATGGAATGGGTGGCAGCTGTTGAAGTGGAGGTACTGCTGGTGGTTAGTAGCTATGATGTGGACGGAGGTACTGATGCAACCGTTTGAGGTGGAGGTCAACATCTAGGAAGGTGGCTTGTTGGGTTGACTAGGACCAGGTGAAACAAATGGGGGAGAAGTTGTTGAGGTTCTGGAGGAACATGGATAGCGTGTCCTCACCTTCAATCCAGGTAGCAAAGATGTCATCAATGAATCTGAACCAGGTGAGGGGTTCAGGATTCTGGGTTTTAGGAAGGATTCTTGTATATGTCCCATGAATAGGTTGACATAGGATGGTGCCATGTGGATACTCAAAGCCGTACACCAGACTTGCTTGTAGGTAATGCCTTCAAAGGAGAAGTAATTGTGGGTGAGGATATAGTTGGTCATGGTGACTAGGCAGGAGGTGGTTGGCTTGGAATCTGTCACGCATTGGGAAAGGTAGTGTTCAATAGCGGTAAGACCAAGAGCATTAGGAATGTTAGTGTACAGGGACGTGGCATCAATTGTGACGAGCAAGGCATTGTGTGCTAAAGAGACAGGAACTGCGGAGAGTCGGTGAAGGAAATGATTGGTATCTTTTATATAGGAGGGTAGGTTCCAGGTAATAGGTTGAAGGTGTTAGTCTATGAGAGCAGAGATTCTCTTAGTGGGGGCACAGTAACCAGCCACAATGGGGAGTACTGGGTGGCTAGGTTTATGGACTTTAGGAAGCATGTAGAAGGTAGGAGTGAGGGGAGTGGTAGGTGTAAGTAGAGAGATGGACTCTGGGGACAGGTTCTGGGATGGACTTAAGGAATTGAGTAGCGACTGGAGATCCTGCTGGATTTCTGGAATGGTGTCACTGTGGCAAGGTTTATAGGTGGAAGTACCTGAGAGCTGGCAGAATCCTACCATCAGGTAATCCTTGTGGTTCAAAACAACAGTGGTGGAGCCTTTGTCCTGGATTTTCCATTGTATTTACAACCAAGAGATACATAAAGACATGTTCCATGAAGTTATTCTACATACATTTTTAAGTATCTGTTTGGGTAAAGTCCTTTAATATTAATGGTTTCTGGGTGTGTTAACTTGTAGCTGCCCTCACGTGGAATGTCTATCAATTTATGTGGCCCTATGTACAGCAGCTGCCACTTTTTATATTTTTTTCCACTCGAGATTCCATGGAATGGGTCCAGAGAACTGACAGAACAGACAGTCAATGTCCTGACTCAGTCATGAGCTACAGTTCTCCTTCATAGATAAGGTATTACCCATGTACTATAACAATGGTCTGGCGAACTTAATACAGATACACTGACAGAATTTCCCATGTACCTTCCCAGTAGCAATCAATTCCACTACAAGTCTTTCACCTAATGTACCTTTGTACATGTACCAGACAAGATGCCAATTCTTTCGTTCCTCTCTCTAATGAAATCCCAGCCCATAATACCGGCCACGGATAAATCCTTTGTAAGTAGGATTGTGAACTTAAAGGCTTATTCCCCATTAACACTTTATCTGTACCTGAGTGTTAATTACCTGCGATTTAGCACCAATAGCATCAGCTACCCTACATTCTTGGACTGGAAAAAGAAGGTATACCTGACACAGCTCTTTATAAAATGTGTAACTCACTCCACTCATTGTAGCTCCAGTATCAATTATCATGGTAGCTGGAATATCTCCTACCCTTGCAGCTTGTACTACATACTTGCTATCTGAACCAGTACTTGGCTCAGTGCATAGTTCAATGTGTATATCATTGCCTTCATTGTATCTTAACATATTTCTGTCATTCTGGACCAGTAGCAGGAGGCATGGTGTGGTCGACTTTAGTGTAACTTCATAGATGGGCCAGGTCGGCTCTATTCTACAGCCTCCACTATTCTTACTTGCTGATCCTGATTAGGCCACATTACGTGGCTAACTTGCTTTTGCAAGGTACCTTGTTCCTGGTTACTTATTAACTGATTTTGTATGGCAGGTTGCCCGCCGTTCAGATTCTAGTGCCCTGCCGGACGGGTGTGCCATCTGTCAGAATTATACCTACTTGCTTCTTGCTTTTGATTAGGTCCGCCAGCAGTCTCTCCACAGTGCTTCCTATTACCATTCTGCGGATTGCTGTCGTACTGATTTTGGTTTGGAGTTTGGTAGGCATTATTGCCATCTGGTTGTTCAAAAACACGTCACAACACTGTTGCAGAAGCAACGAAAAAAGCATGCCAAATTCAGAAGAACGCAAAATCCTTAAGACTGGCGAAGTTTCACGAGAGCTCGAAATTTAGTGCGGACGTCGATGCGAGATGCTTTTAATAGTTACCACAATGGAACATTGTCTCAAAACATGGTAGAAAACCCAAAGAAATTCTGGTCGTATGTACAGTACACCAGTGGCAAAAAACAGTCAATACCATCACCGCGCGATAACGATAGAAATGTTACCAATGATGGTGCCACTCAAGTGGAGTTACTAAATACAGTTTTCCATAATTCCTTTACGAAAGAAGACGAAGTAAATATTCCATAATTCGAAACCAGAACAGCTGTTAGCATGAGTGGCATAAAAGTAGATATCTTAGGTGTTGCAAAACAACTCAAATCACTTAAGAAAGGCAAGTCTTCCGGTCCAGATGGTATACCAATCAGGTTCCTTTCAGAATATGCAGACACAACAGCGCCTTTCTTAGCAATCATACACAACCGCTCACTTGATGAAAGGTCTGTTCCTAAAGACTGGTAAGTAGCCCAGGTCACACCAATATTCAAGAAAGGAAATAGGAGTAACCCATTGATTTACAGACGCATATCACTGACCTCAATTTGCAGTAGGATTTTGGAGCATATACCGTACTCAAACATTATGAACCACCATGAAGAAAATGACTTATTGATACATAACCAACACGGATTCATAAAATATAGTTTTTGTGAAAGTAATGGGTGCTGTCGACAAGGGATCTCAGATCGATTCCATATTCCTAGATTTCCAGAAGGCTTTTGATACCGTTCCTCACGAGCGACTATTAATCAAATTGCGTGCATATCGTGTATCGTCTTAGTTGTGTGACTGGATTCATGATTTCTTCTCAGAGAGGTCACAGTTCGTAGTGGTAGACGGTAAATCATCGAGTAGAACAGAAGTGATATCTGGCGTTCCGCAAGGTAGTGTCATAGGCCCTCTGCTGTTCCTGATTTACATAAAAGATCTAGGTGATAATCTGAGCAGCCCCCTTAGATTGTTTACAGATGACGCTGTAATTTACTGTCTAGTAAAATCATCAGACGATCAATTCCAATTACAAAATGATCTAGAGAGAATTTATGTATGGTGTGAAAAGTGGCAATTGGCACTAAACAAAGAAAAGTGCGAGATCATCCACATGGGTACTAAAAGAGATCCAATAAATTTTGGGTATAAGATAAATCGTACAAATCCTAGGGCTGTCAGTTCGACTAAATACCTAGGAATTACAATTATGAGCAACTTATATTGGAAAGACCACACAGGTAATATCGTGGGGAAGGCGAAACAAAGACTGCGCTTTGTTGGCAGAACACTTAGAACAAACCCACTAAAGAGACAGCCTACATTACCCTTGTCTGTCCTCTGCTGGAATATTGCTGTGCGGTGTGGGATCCTTACCAGGTAGGATTGACAGAGGACATCGAAAAAGTGCAAAGAAAGGCAACTTGTTTCGTGTTATCGCGCAGTAGGGGTGAGAGTGTCACTGATATTATACACTTGTTGGGGCGACAGTCACAAAGGCGGTTTTCTTTGCGGCGAGATCTATTTACGAAATTTCAATCACCAACTTTCTCTTCCGAATGCAAAAATATTTCGTTGAGACCCATCTACGCAGGAAGAAATGACCATCATAATAAAATAAGAGAAATCAGAGCTCGAACGGAAAGATTTAGGTGTTCCTTTTTGCCACGCGCCATTCGAGAGTGGAATGGTAGAGAAGTAGTATGAAAATGGTTCGACGAACCCTCTGCCAGGCATATAAGTGTGAAGTGCAGAGTAGCCATGTAGATGTAGAACACCATTTCCATTCTTATTCCGATACTCGTTTCCTAATACTGCCGTTGCCATTTCCACTGTGATTATTTTTGTTATTCCTCCTACATTATCGATAATAACTGTCACCATTTCCATTACTTTGTTTTATGTCATCGTGTATGAGGTCAATGGAATCCAAAGTTGCCAGAAATTGCTCTATATCAGCATCGTATAAGTTTACCAACTTTTCCCTTACTGAAATAGTTTAGGTTCAAATCTTTGCAATACATCTCTTGTGGATATTGGCTCATCCCAATAGAAAGTTTTGCCAATATAACTTTCAATATAACATTGCATACTACCCTGTTTGGGTTCCACATCTGTCTGTAAACTTGTTTACTTACTCTCTCCAGAATGCATGTACTCCAGCACTTGGTCAGAAAAGATTTTTTCAAACTGCTCTAGTCTATGATAACACACTGATGCTTCCATAGCCCACAGAGCACCATCACCAACAATGTGTGTTGTGATGAACTATATTTTTTGTTGTTCTGTCCAAACCTTTGGCAGAAACTGTTTTATAAATATCACAGGGCGAATTAATTTCTTCTCTACAGCGAAATTTTGAATTTGTCCATGTTGAAATGAAATGAAATGGCGTGTGACGAGGGCCTCCCGTCGGATAGACCGCTCGCCTGGTGCAAGTCTTTCGATTTGACGGCACTTCGGCGACTTGCGCGTCGATGGGGATGAAATGATGATGATTACAACAACACAACACTCAGTCCCTGAGCGGAGAAAATCTCCGAACCAGCCGGGAATCGAACCCGGGCCCTCAGGATTTACAGTCTGTCGCGCTGACCACTCAGCTACCGGGGGCGGACCATGTTTAATTAGACCTTCCTGTAGTATGATACTTGATCAGCTTGGTATATGCTCAACAGCTGTCGCTGTGTTCTCACGAATAAGACTACAATTACTAGTTTGTTTTATCGTGGCTTTTCCTGTCTAGTTTGAGTATGTCGAAGAACAAGCAAATAATAATAATAATTAATGTTAATATCATGTGATCAGTTTATACACAGTTTGCGTTATTGTAAATTGGACGTGAATGATTTCTCTTTATCGGACTTCGTTGTTTGAATAATTACAAAGCTTTGGTTCATACTGGACCTTTGATATAAGTTGTAACACGGAACCTTTAGCCTTGCCAAGATGCCGTTTAAATGCAACAATAGCTTACATCATAAATGAAACACAAGATAAAATAATATCACTATATTCATAAAGTATTATGCTTAAAATTAAACAACATGGACACTTACATTAATCCTGCTGCTGTGTGTAACTGTGAGTACGCCTAGTGAGATTGCGTCTCAATACATATAATAATGGCGCATAAATATCTGCAGCGATGGCAGATATGCGTCCAATCAGGACGGCTTCCGGAACAAAACAGGTGCCGTCTTCTCGGAAAGACAACTGAACTGCGTAAGTACTCTAATGTTTTAGCGATTGCATGCCACAATCGTTACAACTGCTTATACCAATTAATATCGTATGTAATTCTTTATTTATATCATGATCTTATATCTACGTTTTTGCTATATATCCATGCCCATCCTACAAATGTGCCTTTAAAATGCCCCCTGGATTGCGAGGCGAAAGGCAATTCACCCTAAAGTACATTTAGTACAATATTTAGATACATATTCAAATACAGTTCATGGTATACAATATTTGAATAAGGCGCGTGCGCCCGGAAGATTTCAATATTGGTATTGTGGTTGCCGTGTATGAACAGTCTCGTGTATTTCAGTGTGGCAGTAGCCGTTAGTTGAACTCTTGACACGGTAATCACAGTTTATACACAATTCGTATGTGTGTGCGCAGGACATCATTGTGACACAACATTCCAAGAAGTTTCTACAAAAAATATGCACTAACATCTAAAACAGGTACAATAATCTTAAAATTACTACATGTGTTGACGGAAAATACATTTCATTATTGGTCATTGTCTTTCATGGAAAGTATAGCATTTAAAATTTCTTTCTGTTTCAGTTTAGTTGGCCTTGTACGGCGTGTCGTCCTTTGCAGTTCATATACACAATACATAAAATAATAACGCAAAGGTGAGCATTGTTTTGGTAGTTTTCCTAACGTAAATGTTATTGCATATCGACGTCCCTGTTCGCAGATTTGACAACCGATGTGTGTGCATGTTCACTCGTTGCACTGTTTATTTTCACTGATAACACTGTTCTCCCTAGGTCATGCGTCGCATGATTGAAGGCCAGTGGATTTCCATTCCACAACATAAGTTTCGTGAGGGCGTGAATGCAAGACTTGGGCATCAATCCTCGATTTGTCCACGTAAGATTGGCCGTCGCTTTCCGAGAACATTACAAACCCTGGAGTCCCAACCAAAATACCTCCACCCGTGGAGTTTTCTTCAATGCTTTTGTGCATCGCAACCGTAGGCCCAGTGTTTTACCAGTTCCTTATTTTGCAGTTCCATTGTCGTAAATGTCATTAGGCAATGTACTACAAATGTTATTGCATTTTACATGCACAGTTCTATCACGCTCACAGTTTACCTGGCGACGTACAAAAAATGTTTGGTAGCAAGATTTTACATAAATATTTCATCGCGATCATTCTCATAGAGAAATATGACGAATAGTTTTAATAATTTTCACATACTACATCTCAATTACAGGCATTGCGATGTATGTAGAATGTCTTTAAGCAGTCTCTTTCACATAAATATCGGGATTTTACACATTTTGATACATATTACAAATTCTGATCACATTTACATACCAACATATTACATTTTTCTTTACACCAATATAGATAATTACACATAAATACATTACATTTTGGCTTTATATGGAGTAAGGTATTTACATAATCTTAGAGTCACTACAGATTTTTGAACCAAATTTTGCATTCGCGTTGTCATCTGAAACCGGAAAGTTTAGACACAACATTTGGAGACATCAGCAAACAAGTCTCCAAGCGCACATATACTGATGGGCAAACGTCTAAAGCAACACACTAAAATCAGACCTACAGAATTGTCATGTTACGAGTGTGTGTAGAGTGTGTATATGGCCTTGGCTTCACATAAACATGTGTTACGCAGTATGAAGTGAATCTAATCCGTTCCTAGGTGATAGTGGTTGGTTGTCATGTGGTTTTGTGTATACGTCAATCAGTCATGAATAGTCCTTGACTGACACTAGAGTTAGTCAAATATGTGTCTAGAAAATATTTTCATCACACTTGCAAAAATGTCTTCATAACATTTGCGTTCAAATTTAGGCTGATGTTGTTTACATACATTCGGTGAAGTCGAAATCTCTACTTTCTGATTCTGCTGCTGGCTGGATCAGCTGAAGTACAATTTCTTATGCAACGTAATTTCCTTGCAATAGTACAGAGAAGTATGTGTGTTTTATAAATATACAGTTTACTTACTCATTACCTATCGATATATGTTTACTGCTTAGATTGAAATATATCTTAAGTCTTGATGAGCGGCAAGCCCAATGATATTATTTGTTTTTAAGTTCTGCAACAGGTATGCACCAGGATGCGGTATGTTGATAATTACATATGGACCGTCGTACAGCAGACGCCACTTCACGTAACGCCGTTTTAGTGCAGAAGATTTGTGGTGAGTATGCAATAGTACTTGCATGCCTACCCTGAATTTCTGCTTTCGCTTAGTAGCACCAGAGTAGTATCTGTTTCTTGCATTAGCATGCTGCGTCAGCGAAGTTAGTACTTCTTTTATCTTTTCATCGTGCAATTGCTGCTAAGGTGAAAGCTTTGGCAGCAGATCGCTAACAAATAATTTACCCAATTAGAATGCTGTGTAGGTACATACGTCCTCATTAATCTGTTCAGTTCTCTGAAAATTCGTTCAGTAGAGTTAGATTGTGGGCTAAACATTAAGATAAAGATGCTCTCAATGCTATTATCCTTTAAGAATTTACGCCATTTGTACCCTGTGTAGTATGTGGCGTTGTCAGATAAAACTGCCTCAGTGCCTTTTGGGTTTTCCCATGAGGAATGTATACTCCATTCATCGAAACAAAAGACGAACTGTAAACACGGCAAGGCGCGAGACCACAGGGGTGTACAAGGCAGGGATGTCAGAAATTAAAAAATGAAAGTTTTGTTTTTTATAATTTGGCACCTGAACACTATAAAGTGATCCAAGAACTGCTTTCAGGCACCTTTTTTTACATTACATTAAAATTTATTGTCAATGAAAAAGAGAAATACTTAAGCTGTCAGGAAAAGTTGTTTTTTCGCGTTACTCTATATTTATCACGTCATATCTCCTAAACTGTGTCGCACAGCAAAATAATTTTAGAATTGTCTTCAGTACTATATGTTGATGACGTCTGCAAATTTTGTGCCCAATAGAGTCAGTAATAGTGAAGTAATAAATTAAAATCTCACGTCTGATGGAGAACTTTTACCAAATCATCATCCGAAATATAGTAAGCGACAAACCTTTCCCCTTTAAATTTTTTTGAGGGGGTGTAAGCGAGAAAGGTTTCAGAAAGGTTTGAATTTAATTTTGTAGTTTGTTCGAATGCGATGGGTGCAACCGTTTGTCCTTTATGAGCGGTTCGCAGGCGCGGCGCTGTCAGTGTGGCCGTCTCAGTTGCAGGTGTGAACTCGTTGGTGAGTGTTGTGCAGCGGCGATTTCAGGATATCTTAAGTTCATCTGTAAAGACGCTTGAAAGACTAATTGTTGATTATTAGAGTAAGTATATGTGTTTGTAGTCACGCTGAGCATTCACTGTTTATCTGCTCATACAATAGCATCGTATGGTTTCTTATTTTATGTATTCGCTTATTTCATTAGCATCACATACGGCTGTCCTCATTACGTCATCCACGGATTCAGCGAGCGAGGTCGACGTGTCAGTGCTGAGTCCACCAAAGAAGCGAGCAAAGAAGAAATCATTAAGTTCTTCTGAGAAGCACATGTTGCTTAATGTGTCTAAAACGGAACTGTTACATCCAGAGCAGTCGATGAGTGACATTGTTTTGAAAACAGCTGCAGCTACATGTGTTGGACCTTCTTCAGTGTATCGTGTGATAAGTGAGTACAAGACCTCACACTCTTTGAAATCTTCCAAGAAAGGAAAATTACAACAGAAAGTTTCTGAAAGTGTTGATGACTTCGATAGAAGTGCGATACGAAGGAAAGTACACGAATTTTTTTTTCGTAACGAATTGCCAACAATTGACAAAGTGCTTACAGTCGTGAACGAAGATGCAGCTCTGAGCAATTTTCGGAGAGCTACATTTTATAAGTTATTAAGGGAAATGAACTTCAAATATGTCCGGCGTGGGCGCGATAGCATGCTAATAGACAGGGATGACATCATTTTATGGAGGCGGCGTTATCTTCGAACCGTTACACTGTTGAGAGATGAAGGCAGACCCATTTACTATTTGGACGAGACGTGGGTGAACGCAGGACATACCCGAAGTTACGTCTGGGTAGATGACACTATAAATTCCTCAAAACATGCGTTTCTGTCCAGATTATCCACCGGAAGCAGGGGCCCATTAGGTAAAGGCAAACGTCTGATTATCGCACACATTGGCAGCAAAGCAGGGTTCGTTGAAGGATGTTTGTGGACTTTCGAATCCAAGAAAAGTGGAGATTATCATGAGGAGATGTGCGCCGAAACCTTCGAGAAGTGGTTTCAAGGTGTTCTTCCTCGGCTTCAGGAAAATGCAGTTATTGTTCTTGATAACGCGCCGTACCATTCTCGGAGAAAAGAAAAAGTTCCCAATGCGAATTCCAATAAGCACAAAATATCAGAGTGGCTAAAATCTAAAAACATCGATTTCGAAGATGGTATGTTGAAGAAAGAACTTTTAGATATAGTTAAAAAATCACATAACAGTGCACAACGAATACGCAATAGATGAAATGGCGAAGAATGCAGGGAAAACTGTTCTCAGAATTCCTCCGTACCACTGTGAATTATACGCCATCGAGTTAGTGTGGGCCAGAATCAAAGGCTATGTTGCAGCGAAAAACAAAACACAGCGCCGGAAGTTAAAGTACTGCTAGAAGAAGCAGTAAGAACAGTGACTGCAGAGGATTGGAACAAGTGCGTCCTCCATGTCGTAGAAAAAGTGGAAACTCAAATGTGGAAATTAGACTGCATTATAGAGGAGAGAGAGGAGCGGTTTGTTATAAACCTCAATGAAAATAGTTCAAGTTCGACAGAGTGAACCTTGTTTTGTCCTTTATCATTATTATTACTGGTATTGTTATTAAAATTAACAATTAATTGTGTTTGAATGGAGTGTTTTGTTAGCAACCTGAATGAAAATAAATCTGCTTCGACAGAATGAACTCAGTTTAACATTATTTTAACATTATTGTTAAATTTATTTCGTATATTGTTGCCCAGGTTTCTCATGGTCCGCTGTGACAGCTCGGCAGCCAGCCGAACGCCACCAGCTGCAAAGCATGCGTCAAGGACTTTCCACACCCCTACGTATCATGTAAACACCGATGCTTTCTCTGGAAACGAGCGTAGTCGCTCACGTGACACTGTTTATATTTCGTCCCAGCTCTCGGTGAATAGACTTTAGTCACGTGACAGTCGTCTGATGATTCCGTTAGCAGTTGCAGATTTTATGCCGTACAGCTTAACATGTTTAGAAAATATGCCATAAAATGCTAAAATATACTTCAAATGTTCCGAGTCCTTGGGAATATGTACACACCAGTTAGAGTCATCCAGGATGACGACGATAGAATAACATGTCATTATATATTAGATAATGGCTAGACAGTGGATGGTCAGGTTGATCTAAGACTAAAGTTCTTACCATGTTCCAGTGCGGATCAGATTTTTGTAAAGCTGCCATATTTCTTCACAAATCAGTTTAATATTGGTAATATTGTTTACCCTGCATTAGTATTCTGTAGTCGTTCACATTAACAAGATCTGTGTTACAATCATCCATACGTTGTGGAAGACGAGACAAAGCATCAGCGATGATGTTGTCTTTACCTCTGATCTATACAATCTCAAATGAATAATTCTGCAGAGACAATGCCCAGCTTGATAATCTGGGATAAAGTAACTTACATGCTAACAAAAATTTCAGAGCTTGGTGGTCTACATAAATTTTCGTGTGTTTACCATACAAATTCTAGTTAAACTTTTTGAAAGCCCACATAATAGAAAGAGTTTTAAGTTCAGTGGTTGAATAAGTACATTCACTTACAGTGTTGTTGTTGTTGTTGTGGTCTTCAGTTCTGAGACTGGTTTGATGCAGCTCTCCATGCTACTCTATCCTGTGCAAGCTTCTTCATCTCCCAGTACCTACTGCAACCTACATCCTTCTGAATTGCTTAGTGTATTCATCTCTTGGTCTCCCTCTACGATTTATACCCTCCACGCTGCCCTCCAATACTAAATTGGTGATCCCTTGATGCCTCAGAACATGCCCTACCAACCGATCCCTTCTTCTAGTCAAGTTGTGCCACAAATTTCTCTTCTCCCCAATCTTATTCAACACCTCCTCATTAGTTATGTGATCTACCCATCTAATCTTCAGCATTCTCCTGTAGCACCACATTTCAAAAGCTTCTATTCTCTTCTTGTCCAAACTATTTATCGTCCATGTTTCACTTCCATACATGGCTACACTCCATACAAATACTTTCAGAAACGACTTCCTGACATTTAAATCTATACTCGATGTTAACAAATTTCTCTTCTACAGAAACGGTTTCCTTGCCATTGCCAGTCTACATTTTATATCCTCTCTACTCCGACCATCATCAGTTATTTTGCTCCCCAAACAGCAAAACTCCTTTACTACTTTAAGTGTCTCATTTCCTAATCTAATTCCCTCAGCATCGCCCGACTTAATTCGACTACATTCCATGATCTTCGTTGTGCTTTTGTTGATGTTCATCTTATATCCTCTTTTCAAGACACTGTCCATTCCGTTCAACTGCTCTTCCAAGTCCTTTGCTGTCTCTGACAAAATTACAATGTCATCGGCGAACCTCAAAGTTTTTATTTCTTCTCCATGGATTTTAATACCTACTCCGAATTTTTCTTTTGTTTCTTTCACTGCTTGCTCAGTATACAGATTGAATAACATCGGGGAGAGGCTACAACCCTGTCTCACTCCCTTCCCAACCACTGCTTCCCTTTCATGTCCCTCGACTCTTATAACTGCCATCTTGTTTCTGTACAAATTGTAAATAGCCTTTCGCTCCCTGTATCTTACCCCTGCCACCTTCAGAAATTGAAAGAGAATATTCCAGTCAACATTGTCAAAAGCTTTCTCAAAGTCCACAAATGCTAGAAATGTGGGATTGCCTTTCCTTAATCTAGCTTCTAAGATAAGTCGTAGGGTCAGTATTGCCTCACGTGTTCCAATATTTCTACGGAATCCAAACTGATCTTCCCCTAGGTCGGCTTCTACTAGTTTTTCCATTCGTCTGTAAATAATTCGCGTTAGTATTTTGCAGCTGTGACTTATTAAACTGATAGTTCGGTAATTTTCACATCTGTCAACACCTGCTCTCTTTGGGATTGGAATTATTATATTCTTCTTGAAGTCTGAGGGTATTTCGCCTGTCTCATACATCTTGCTCACCAGATGGTAGGGTTTTGTCAGGACTGGCTCTCCCAAGGCCGTCAGTAGTTCTAATGGAATGTTGTCTACTCCCGGGGCCTTGTTTCGACTCAGAACTTTCAGTGCTTTGTCAAACTCTTCACGCAGTATCGTATCTCCCATTTCATCTTCATCTACATCCTCTTCCACTTCCATAATATTGTCCTCAAGTACATCGCCCACGTATAGACCAACTATATACTCCTTCCACCTTTCTGCTTTCCCTTCTTTGCTCAGAACTGGGTTTCAATCTGAGCTTTTGACATTCATACAAGTGGTTCTCTTTTCTCCAAAGGTCTCTTTAATTTTCCTGTAGGCTGTATCTATCTTACCCCTCGTGAGATAAGCCTCTACATCCTTACATTTACGCTCTAGCCATCCCTGCTTAGCCATTTTGCACTTCCTGTCGATCTCATTTTTGAGACATTTGTATTCCTTTCTGCCTGCTTCATTTACTGCATTTTTATATTTTCTCCTTTCATCAATTAAATTCAATGTTTCTTCTGTTACCCAAGGATTTCTACTAGCCCTCGTCTTTTTACCTACTTGATCCTCTGCTGCCTTCACTACTTCATCCCTCAAAGCTACCCATTCTTCTTCTACTGTATTTCTTTCCCCCATTCCTGCCATTTGTTCCCTTACACTCTCCCTGAAACTCTCTACAACCTCTGGTTTAGTCAGTTTATCTAGGTCCCATCTCCTTAAATTCCCAGCTTTTTGCAGTTTCTTCAGTTCTAATCTACAGTTCATAACCAATAGATTGTGGTCAGAGTCCACATCTGCCCCTGGAAATGTCTTACAACTTAAAACCTGGTTCCTAAATCTCTGCCTTACCATTATATAATCTATCTGAAATCTGTCAGTATCTCCAGGCTTCTTCCATGTATACAAAAATAATAGCTCGTTAAATACTGTCTCGTGAGCAACATATTCATTTTCTCATTTGTGTGTCCCGTAAGATACGAGAAAAACGGTATATGCATTTTTGGCAAAAGTTGGCGGAAATATGACCTATTATATTAAAAGTTAGCCGCAATATGACCTATTACTAAAATTTGTTGAAATATGACTTTATATGCACAATCAAAATATATTTTTCGACACTAATGTGCCTCGATTTGTGTATAAAATGACTCTGATCACTATGGGACTTAACATCTGAGGTCATCAGTCCCCTAGAACTTAGAACTACTTAAACCTAATTAACCTAAGGACATCACACACATCTATGCCCGAGGCAGGATTCGAACCTGCGACCGTAGCGGTCGCGCGGTTCCAGACTGAAGCTCCTAGAACCGCTCGCTCGACCACTCCAGCTGGCAGATTTGTGTATAAATTGTTCTAAAATTCACCCTATAGTTCAGAAAAAATGTGACGTGTCATTAAAAACCGGGCCCTAATTATGATTACTGTTCATAATGGGGTGTGTCTGCTGATGTTTGTATTTGTTTTGGTTTGCGGAAGGAAGCTGTTGATTCTGCTGCGCTACATAACCGCTAGGATTAAGTTGGCTACCCTGTGCGTTTTGCCTATCTCTGACGTACACATTGTGGCAGACTGGCAGCTGTTTTGCCGTGTGGAACGTTGATCCTCATATAACATATCAACAGAGTCAAGCACGGACAGAATATATTCTGCATCGTTGTCTGGAATATGCAATACCTTCTCTTTAATGTTAAAAGGTAATGTGGCTTTCAGTGCACGGAGTATATTGCGCGTGGCTACAGGTTTATCAAGAAAGTGGCCCATATTCAAATATTTCTCAAAATAACAGCGCAGATTGCCATGTTTAGCACTGAAAGGCTCTGGTTGCACTATCTGTTTTCTTAGACGTTCCTGTACCGACTGCGACGAAAATAGGTCAAGAAAGCTCTTTCAAATTGCTCATATGTCACGCATCTGTGGGCTTCATTATATTCCCAGACAGCTGCGTCGCCTTGGATGTAACCTACAACGTAAGAAATTCTCTTTCGATCACTCCATGCTCCTGGGAATGGATTTCTAAATGCTTTCAGAAAAATTACAGGATTCAAAGTACGTTTTTCTGGGATGAAAGGTTGAAATTGACGATTTTTAATCAGACTTTTTCTTTGGCACTGTAATGTCGATTGCTTTCACTGTAAATATTGTAATGATCGGCTGGTGAATGGAAAGGAATGTACTGCCCATAAATTTCGCGATTGTAATTATGTGTCATGTGTACGTGTGTGTGTACAGTAGTTGCTGTGAGGTTTGTGTTGTGTACGGAGGATATGTGTCATACGTATATCTTTTTTCATCACCAAATCGAGCACTTTGTTTATTAGCATTACTACACTCTGGTCGTATGTCATCGTTTAGTTGTTTCTGTCGTGTTGCGTTGGATTGAGCTGCCTCATCTAAGACATGTTCACTATTTTTAACAAATTTGGCTACAGTGTTGTGCACAGCTGTCAGTAATTTTTCCTGTATACATTTGTCTAAATATTTATTTTTCTGATCAACCCAGTCATGAAATTCTTCATTTATGTTGGCAAAATGATTGTCAGTGTGTAACCAGTTTGTCTGTAAGTTGTTTATCCATAGTGTTAACTTTGCCTTTAATTACAGTAATGCATGTTTTTATTGAGTCATGAATGATGGATAAGATTTCACTTGAGTGGCAACAGCTTCGCATGCAGAGTTTAAATGTTTGACTTCAGTTTGAATATCTTTTACATCTTTTGTGTGGTCTATTTACGAAATTTCCATCACTAGGCATGTTTGACTGTTACCACTGTACTCAACTCTGTAGTCATTGTCATTGTTTCGTCCAGTGCCCAAGTTGGATTCGGTTTGCGCCTGTTGTCTGTGATGTTCCATTTTTGATAATTTTTTCCGCTTTACCACCATGCTACACGTAATGTATAGAGTCTATTGCAAGACAAATCTTTAAACACGTATCAGAATGAATTCATGAAATTAATTTCGTATGGCAACAATGTTGGCTTCACTGTGCTAGAATTGCAATCAGTTGTGAAATAATTAACATTAATGGCTGCTTGCCATTTTGCGTTGAACATGACACAATTCGGCTATTTTCTGGAATGGTATGACTGTATTGTTGAAAGAAATTGTATCATAAAAATAATTTGGAATACGCGATCTTGTGTAAAAATGAGTGCAGCGGTTACGGAAAAATTTCACAAAGTTGGGAAGCAAGCTACAATTACTGGAAGCGCTTGGACTAGCATGCTAATGTAAAAATGCGATGTCTTACCTTGGATCCAAGTATGCAGTGTAGATTCCAGGTTTCATCAACAATTTCAGTGGTTCGTCTTTTTGTTTGGTCTTTACAAATATTCAGTTCGCAATGGCTCATCAGGTATGATCCCATTATCCATGCAGCAATAAAAAACAATGTAGCAAAGACAATGAAAGGTCCAGATACGAAGTCGCCAGTTGGATTTTATCGTGGCTTTTCCTGTCTGGTTCGAGTATATCGAAGGACAAGCAAATAATAATAATAAATAATAATAGTACGGTATGTGATCAGTTTATACAAAATTTGCACACTTGACAATGGCTTTTTGCGTAAGGTCCGTTCATTCTAAATTGAACCGTGAGTGATTTTTCTTTATCCGACTTCGTTGTTTGAATAATTTCAAAGCTTTGGTTCGTACTGGACCTTTGATATAATTTGTAACACGGAACCTTTAGCCCTGCCAAGATGCAATTTAAATGGAACAGTAGCTTGCAACATAAATGAAACACAAGATTCAATAATATCACTGCATTCACAATGCATCATACTAAATTAAATAACATAGACATTTACATTAATTCTGTTGCTTTGTGCAACTATGAGTACTCCTAGTGAGATTTCAATACATATAATAATGGCAGTGTGCCAAAAAGGTGCCGTCTTCTTGGCAAGACAACTGAACTGCGTAAAGTTTCAGTGGTTGCACGCCTCAATCAATACAAGCGCTTATACTAATTAATATCGTATGTAATTCTTTATTTATATTCTGAACTTAATCTACGTTTTAACTATACATCCGCGCCCATCCTGCAAATGTGCCTTTAAACTAGGTTTGGGCAAAGAGGCTGACTCATACTACCATATGTTGGCCTGTCCGGTACCACGCTGTGCTCACTGTCAGACACAGTAGATCCATTTCTCTCTATTCATGCAATCCTTTATGTGATCCCCGCCCTCCACTGCAGAATCTCCGTGTCTTAGATATGACAAATGTCTCTTAATTCTATTCTTAATTCAGTAGCAGGTTCCCCCACTACTGAACGCTGTTTCCATTATCACCCTCTGAACAACCATTTGAATTTCAGTGGTTACATGTTCCTTTATTCCTTTGTCCTCCTTTTCTAGCCATTTAACCACTTCACCTTCTATTTTCTCTGTCTGAGTTTTCATGTGCTCCTCCACTTGCTCTGTCTGTCTCAGAGTACATTGGTTTATCTTAGTAGTTACCATCTGAACCTTTGTGCTCAGATCACCCTGTAATGTCTGACACTTCTGTACATCAACTGTCAATTTCTTCACAAATTCTGTTATCTGTCGATAAACATTTGAGTTATTTCATTTCGAGTTGACCATAGCTTTGTCTCGTCTTATGAAAACTTCATTTATTTGATGGGTGACATTTTTATCCCACAGCTATTCCCTTTGTTCTAACCTCTCTTCATGGACCTTACCATGAGCCTCCTGTTGCTTAGTTAGTTTCGACAACAGTGCTTGTCACGTTCGTTTTCTTTAAACGCTAACTGATCCTCACATTCTTTTCCTTTAAGAGCTAATCGATCCTCACGTTCCTTTTCTTTAGCTACAAATCTGCTGAGGAATTCCACAAACAAAAAGAAACAAACTTTACTGGGCGGGTGTTGTTGGTATTGTATTAGCTGTACTGGCATCTAGTCTTGTCTCTGAGAAAGTGGATGTCAAGTTTTGCAGACTACTCACTTCCAGCATTACATTTCCTAATTTACTTTCCCTAGACTAACTAGTTCAGTTTCTAAATTAACGTTCTGGAAATAAGGTTATGCTACCTGCCTTCTACTTTGTGAATATTTTTTTGATCCTGCATCAGACAAATTGTATGCTTTGCTTGTCACTTATTGATGTACCCTAACACAATTCATTCTGGTGGTAAGTAATATTGTTCTTTTATATTGATTACCCTGATGGAAAATGTAGCAAATTACTTAACAAATTTTAATAGGACTGTGAGCGATACTATGCACTACTCCTGGTCGAACTTCGGTCTAACATCACACATTACTCACAGGTCATGAAATACTGCTGTCCTTGGGTATGAAAGATTCTAAGTTCTCTAACACAGCAAATGTATAATGTGCTACCCTAGCACAAATTTCTTAACTTTTTGACGCCAGCAAATCGAGAAATATACACTAGTGCCCTTACCTGGATCCATAGTCAACATTAACTAAATTTCAGTGTTCTTCCTCTTTCTGCAATTTTATATTTACTTAGAACTGTGGGTAATCTGTGTTTTTAGATTAACATTAAGTTTTTCTTTCTCTTTCATTCTTACACTCTGTGCATGGGACACAATATTGAGAGAATTTTTCCATGTGACAGTACCAACTTCATCAAACACACAAGGAAAGACTGTAAAATAATAAACGTTGTTATTGATATACATTGTCTTAATCTAATAAAATTAACAGTTATTACATTTTATTATACGGCGTTTGGCAGAACCGACTTAGCAGTTTTAAGGAGCAATAAAAAGTATATCTGGATGTATAGAGAAAAAATGTTTTTATTTTGTAAATTAATACAATATACCATTTTACATTCATTTAGTTTTGAAAATAATGTCCTCATGATGGCGGCCGTTAGCATCCCTGAAGTTTCGAGCAGCTCTTCACACATATCGCGGGATATGACATTCACTTCGTCTGTAATCCGCTCTTTTAACTCTGGTAGGGCGTGAGGGTGGCTTTTTAATTCAGCTATCCCCAAGAAAGAAGTCACAAATTCTGAAGTCTGATAATCGCGCAGGCCACCTGACATCACCCCCCAAAGAGACAAGGCGTCCCAGAAACATTTCTCTTAAAGCATCAAGTGAAATTCGTGCTGTGTGACCAGTAGCTTAAACCTGTTGGAACCACAAGTCCCCCACTCCAAGTTCTTCAACAATCTCGTCCATTCTGGATTGCAGAAAATTTTGCAACACTGAAACATAACATGTGGAATTCACTGTCACGGACACTCCTTCCTCCTCAAAAAAGTAAGGACCTACCACGCCAAACTGCACACCATACTGTCACTTTAGGAGAATGTTGCGGTCATTCATGAATATTTCTGGGGTTATTTTCGGTCCAGTAGCGAACGTTTTGCTTATTCATGCACCCACTAAGATGAAAATATGCCTCGTCACTGCCGAAGAAAGCTGCATTCTGAGGGATCTGAGCAAGCATTTGCTCACACAGATTTTGATGGTTGGCATAGTCTGCTGGGCGTAATTCTTGAGCAATCATTATTCTGAAAGGATGGAACTTCAAATCGCATTGCAGAATCCCTCTCAAACTGCGGTCTGAAATCCCCAATGCAACAGCATGTCGTCGAGCAGAATGTTGGGCGATTGTTGAACTGCTGTTCTCAGAAGCTTCACATTTTCTGGCGTTCTGATGGATCTGCATCGGCCATGTGTATCTATTCTCAGTGCGCTACCAGTTTTCTCCAACTGCCAAACCCAGGACCGAATTGTGTTTACATTAAGAACGGCATGTTGAACTGTCGCTGAAAAGCTCATTGCGTAGCGATCACAGATCTGTTGTTTTCATAATAAGCACGAACGGCAAAACCACAATGTGCACCGGTCCAGACCATGCTGGCTACTGAAATGGGGTCAACGACCGAATAAAGACAGACTACTTGCAACTAACTGCCTACACCCACCACAGCCCCAGCGGTAATCGATAGAAACTGCTTAGTTGGTTCTACTGCAACCTGTACTATAATAATTATTTTATTTAGCTGCAGGATTAGTTAATTAAAACATCAGCTTTGGAGACTTATAATAGGAATATTTTGCTATGCCTCAAATTTTATAGGTTAATATTTTATATTTTTACTTCCTTACTGATTTATTTTGTTTAGTTTATTGGCATTTTTGTTAAGATTGGAATATGTTGCTGTTTCTTTGTTTGTATTATTATTTATCTCATTGAATTTGATAATAATTATTATTTCCCTGTTTTCTTTTCATTCTTTTTCTGCTTTCGAGGGTGTGTAGCAGTGGCAAGCAAGTGAGAGAAGGCCTTTCCCTCATTCTCTCTACCCAGCTCGATGGTGAAGCCAACCATGTCTTCTGTGTGTATCTGTGGCAGACAAAAGAGATCTGCAGTGGTATAAAACAAAAATGAAATATTGGTATTATTTTGTAATCAGTCATTTCTTAAGCTATCTAGTTTCTCAGAAATATAATAATTTGTAAAGTTAATGTGTTTATATTTAATTTTTTAAATATAAATATTAGCCTATTTACTCTTTAAGGGACAAGCTTTAAAGTTATTAACCTATAATTTATTTATTTTAAAATATAATAGTAAGCTTTAAACCAGGTCTTACAGAATTTACGTTTATTAGTGTCATTTAGACTCGGTACATTTAAGGTAGCAGTTTTTACAGTTTTATTAGGTCACTTTCGTATGTACGTAAATGCTTGTTTAAATTACAAATACGAGGGATAATTAGTAGGTGCAGCTTATCGTAGGTCACTGTTTAATTCGTTAATAATATTCACTAGATAGCCCCTAGCAGTTTACTGTAGGTCACTGTCTTGATCTTTCATATTCACTAAATAGCCTCTAGCAGGAAAGTAAGCTACAGATCTAGCTTCTACCATAAATTTTTATTTCCATTATTGGATGTCCTTACTACCAACTAGAGTGTAGATGTTAACCTTGTGTGGCAGTAGGTCTTCCTTAAGTTTTTTTATAGTAAATCAGTTATTAGCTATATGGATAGGGACTGTGTCTGTTGTGTGCGATGCAGGAGGAGTTGGCCACAGTCCAAGCGGAGCTGGAAGCTTTGTTGGCCACAGTCAACAAGCTCCAGAGTGCCAACTTGAGGTGCAGTGGGGATGGGGTACTGGGGCAACCTCTGCTGTACTAGATGTGCAGGGGGGGGGGGGGGGATGTCACAGCTCTCTGTCGCCGAGCCGACCTCAGGTGCGACTGAGGCGGCCAGCCCACTCTCATCTCAGTGTGGGTAGCGGACTATGTCGAGGCCTCGAGCCTCAAGGCGAAGGCTGCATGCATGTTGGACGCAGTTTGCTAATAGATTCAGTGTGCTATCTGATTCTGGGGAGAGGCTGAGCTGGATCAGAATGCACCTCCTAACAGGATAGTGGCCGCTCCTTCAGCAACGTCCAAACAGGCACGTGGGGGTAGGGGTTTGTTAGTTATTGGGAGCTCCAATGTTAGGCGGGTCATGGAGCCACTCAGGAACATGGTGGCTAGGGCGGGGAAGAAGTCCAACGTTCAGTCAGTGTGCTTGCGGGGCCTTGTCTGGGATCTGGAAGAGGCTCTTTTGGCGGCTATCGAGTGTGCCCGATGCAGCCAGCTGCAGATTGTTGCAAATGTTGGCACCAACGATGCCTCTTGTAGGGGTTCCGCGGAAATCCTTGGGTCCTTTCGATGGCTGGCTAAATTGACAAAGGCAGCCTCCATCTCTTGAGGAGTGGAAGCCAAGCTGACGACCTGCAGTATCGTACCCAGGTTGGACCGGGGTCCTCTGGTTGGAGTCGAGTGGAGAATCTAAACCAGAGGTTACGTCGACTCTGTGACGAAAATGGTTATAGATTCCTTGACCTACGCTATGGGGTGGAAGGTTGTAAGAAGCCCCTCGATAGATCAGGGGTACACTACACACAAGAAGCAGGTACATGGGTAGCACAGTACTCGTGGCGTTTACAAGGGTGTTTTTTAGATTAGGTTCCTCCCCACAGGAAACAAACTGTTGGCCTGAAAAATTACCAGTTCATGTCACTGAGTGGGTGTGCCAACTGTAAAAATTGTTAGTTCGCCTAAACATGTCATTGCAAAGGATTTAAATAATATGCTTAATCTCATGTTAGTAAATTGTTGAAGTGTCTGTAGCAAGATCCCCGAGTTACTCTCCGAAATAAACAGTAGCGATGCCAATATTGTATAAGGTACCGAAAGCTAGCTGAAACCTGACACAAAAAGCAGTAAAATTTCGAACTCGGGTTGGACAATGTATAGGAAGGATAGGACTGTTGCTATGGTGTGTTCATTGCAGTTAAAAGCTGTTTAAATGCAGTTGAGATCGATACTAGGTCGGACTGTGAAATAGACTGGATAAAGCTGTCAATCGGACAAGGATTGACCATTGTATTTGAATGTTTTTATAGACCACCAGCATCCGCAACAAACGTCGCAGAACACTTCAGAGCCAGTCATGACTGCATAGAAAATAAATATCCAAATTATCCGTTAGACTTAAATCTGGTGTCCATTGACTGGGAAAATTACACGTTTATCACAGGGAGCGGAAACAAAGATTCGTGTGAAGTTATTCTAGGAGCGCTCTCAACCTACAACCTTGAGCAATTGGTTAGAAAACCAACTCAACATGGGAACTTATTAGATATCTTGGCTACAAACAGACCTGATCTTTTTCAGGAAGTTAATCTAGAAGAAGGTATTAGCGACCATAATGTCGTTGTGGCTTCTATGTCAGTGGAAGTTGGAAAAAAAACAAAAGAAACGGCGTAGAGTTTTCTTGTTTGGGAAAGCAAACAAAAGTGTCATTAATGAATATCTTCACAGTCAGCTCCAAGCATTCACCATGGGACACAAAGATATTGAGCATCTTTGGTCGGAATTTAAAGGTATTGTCCACCATGTGCTAGAGAAGTATGTGCCTAGCAAAAATATAGGAGAGGGAAAGGATCCACCTTGGTACAACATAACGTATTAGGAAGTTGCTGAGAAAGTAGAAAATTTTGCACAGTCGTTTTAAAGGTAGTCACTGCCTCATAGACAAACAGAAATTATGCGAAATGAAAGCAGTTGTCAGATGGACAGTGAGAGATTCTTTTAACGAATTTGAAAGCAATATTTTATCTGCAGATTCTAAAAATAGCCCCAAAAATTTTGGCCGTACGTAAAATCTATGAACACTACATATAATTCAATACCTTCTCTTGCCGACAGTATGGGTAATGTAACTGATGATGATAAACAGAAGGCCGAAATTCTAAATCTAGCTTTCAAAAACTCGTTTATAGTAGAGCACTGCAGCACCATTCCCATTTCAATTATCGAACAATCGCAAGGATGGCTGACATAGTGTTTAGTGTATCTGGGATTGTGAAACAGTTAAGATCCTTAGACGCCAGGATGGCATCTGGCCCAGACGGTATGTAAGTAGGCTGTTCATGTTTTCTTATTGGCAACGTTATGTAGCGCTCAATATGAAAATCACTGGCTGTGCTGTGTGCAGTCTGTGGCTAGTTTGCATTGTTGTCTGCCATTGTAGTGTTGGGCAGCAGCAGCTGGATGTGAACAGCGCGTAGCGTTGCGCAGTTGGAGGTGAACCGCCAGCAGTGGTGGATGTGGGGAGAGAGATGGCGGAGTTTTGAAATTTGTCATGAACTGCTATATTTATGTATGATGATATCAAGGTAAATACATTGTTTGTTCTCTATTAATATCTTTCATTTGCTAACTATCCCTATCAGTAGTTAGTGCCTTCCATAGTTTGAATCTTTTATTTAGCTGGCAGTAGTGGCGCTCGCTGTATTGCAGTAGCTTGAGCAGCGCAGATGTTTGTGAGGTAAGTGATTTGTGAAAGGTATAGTTTAATGTTAGTCAGGGCCATTCTTTTGTAGGGAATTTTGAAAGTCAGATTGTGTTGCGCTAACAAAATATTGTGTGTCAGTTTAAGCACAGTCATGTATAATTGTTTAAAGGGGACGTTTCATATGTCGACCCTTAGCCGAGGATACCTCACTGGAATCTTCTGATTTTTTTTTTTCTTGTAGTTTGTGTAATTAGTGTAGCTTTTGTTTATTGCTAGCGCGTAATTGTAGAGAAAATCTCCTTTGTAGTTGCAGTCTTTCATTGTTGTACAGTAAAACAGTTGTGGCATGCATGTAGATTTGCACCAAGTATTTCGCAGCTGCAATTAACTAGATATTATTTTCAGTGTTATGTTAATGTGTTCTCTTATTTTTGCTCTTCAAATTGTGCTTTTCTGTGTTATCGTGAAATATTGTGACAATAGTGGCGTGTGAAAAACGTAATACTAGGCTCCAAAGTAAATTGAGAAATGACAGTGAAGACGAAAGCAGTGTGTTAGCGCCGCAGAGTAATGAATTAACTAATGTTCAAAGTAGTAATTTGGTAATTGTGCATACGGAAATGGAGCGGGCGGCAAACAATGGTGTAGACAGTGAAACAATTAGAGAACAGGGAAGCATTATCGATCGATCGGTCGGCAACAGCTCGCCTCAGGAATCCGAAATGACAGGAAACTATCTCGCAAATACTGTAGATTCAGGTTTTGGATCCTCACCGTTTTCTCAAATAAGTCAAGACACATTTTCTGCTTGTCAAAATGTGAATGTTTCCGGTGCAAATTCACTGCCGAAAAGCACTGAGGAACATGTTCCAGACACCAGTGCATTGTTATTACAATTAATACAGCAAATGGGACAAACACAGCAAAAGCTTCAAAAGTTCGACACAATGGAACAAAATCTTCGAAAGTTAGATACAGTGGAACAAAATCTTAAAAAGTTAGACACCACACTTGAACAAACACGTGAAGATTTAACTACTGAGTTACATAACATTGAATCTAAATGTCAAAAAGTCTGTAATGACGTAAAAACACAAATTTGTGAGCATTTTCAACCTATTTTTTCGCGGCATGAAAATGCATTACAGAATCACGAAGCAGCCATAAAAGAACTGCAAGCCATTGTTCATGAAAATCATGAGACCTTGTGGGCTAAAATTGACTCAGTTGCATCTACCGATTCGGTTACGCAACTTGCAATAACTCAGGAAAACTTAAAGGACACAGTAGATTCGATTTCAACACAAATGGACACTCTGAAACTTGGTTCAGAAAAACACACTGAGGAAATGTGTTCACTATCGGAGAAAGTAGCCGAACTTTCGGATCAGGTCACTAACTTATCTACAAAGGTAGATGATGATCTGAATGACACAAGACCTGTAGCCTTCACTGACACAGAAGAGTATGAACAAATTAGAAAATTCAAACAGAATCAAAATCAAATCAATACACAGTACAAAAGAGAAATCCGGGAAGTACAAGATCAGCTGACACAGGTAATACAAGAATTACGTATTTCAGAGGATACTCGCGCCCCAATACGGGAAGAGGGACACAGAAATACGGAACAGACACAAAATAACAACACAGGGCACTTCGGAAATTGTGAAAGAAGTTGGCAAGGTACGCCGAATTTTGAGATGGAACCGCCGAAACGACATAACAATGACCGACATGCGACTTGCCGACATGATGATTTTGACTATAAGCTGTTCATTACTACACGTAAATTCAAAACATTTAAGAATTCTGGCAACGACATTCATCCACAAGCATGGCTCCATCAATTCTCTCATTGTTTTCCTCCCAACTGGTCATTAGAGCACAGATTAGAATTTATGTGTGGCTACTTAGAGAATGAACCAGCTGTAAGAATGCGATCGGTCATTCACGATTGCTGTCTCAAGCCACACAAGACCGAGTAAAATATAGCATCATAATGATGAAACGTTTCGAACAATCTGAATTTTCCAGTCTTATGAAATATTTTGAAGACATGTTGCATAAGAATCAGTATCTTTCAAACCCATACAGCCCCTCAGAACTCATCCGCATTTGCTTAATCAAACTGCCTGAACATTTACCACATATTATTTTGGCAGGACGTTGCAAAGACGACATTGAAGCATTTCAGGGACTTTTACAAGAATTAGAAATTGACACTGACAATCGCGGAACGCGAAACCAGGAACACAACAATTACAGGTCACATCCGTCGCAATTCCGCGATGAAAGAAGTAATAACTTGACACGACAAGGCTATTCTCACAACACATATCGTGACCAAAACAGACACCACCCATATGACAACCACTGGCAGAATAGTAATAATTACTGGGAAAGATCGCATTTCCGTAGTAATGAATATGACAGAGACATTCATAGAAACAGACAATTTGGCAACCAGAACTATTATTATCAAGGGAGGCAGAATAACTTCAGACGCAACAGTTCGGCGCACAGTTACGATTCAGGAAGAAATTCTCCACCACGTGACGGACAAGGAAGAAACTACGGAATGTACCGACATGACGACAGACGATATATTCGTAACGACAGACCTGAATTGCATCAGAACTGGCGGGATTCAAACAGGGCAGGGCCTTCTCGTCAGGGTGTATTTGTAGAAGCTAGGTCTCCTAATCCCAATAACGGCGCGCGCCAACAAAGAGACAGACAATGACTCGCCCAGCAGGCAGCCACGTGCACTGGCTGGCTCAGGGAAAAATAACATAAGACGCTAGCCTTGAGAAAAATTTTAGCATTATTTACCGATGTATACCACATGATAATTGCGTTGAAGTTGAAACTCTGCGTACTAGGAAGAGTAAAGGTTTACACCACATTTCACATGTAAAACCATTTATTGAGAGATAATCTGCTTTTTAACTTTGTCATCGCCATAAAACTTTTCACTTTACATTACTAGTATGCTTGTCAGACTTAGAATCTGTTAACATGCAACAATGTTTGAAGTTAAATATCCAGTCAAGAACCAAGAGAACTTATTGAAACAGAAATGACGAATCCATTGTTATAGTGAACAGATGTCACAGTGTTATTGTGTGTGTACATTCTTGCTTGTTAGTTGCACGATTATGGAATGACTATAAGGCTTACATACTTAGAACATTTACCAGTACTGCTAATGAGATTTTAATGCAACATTTTGGTTTACTTGAAAATATATTCTGGATTTAAAGTACTTTCAGTGAGATACCAGATGGCACAGTGGTTAGTTTATGTGACAGCTACACGATTTTATCACGACGCTACTAATGAGTGACAATTTACAATGTTGCTTTTGCAGTGTTTCTGTTTTATATCTGCACAGTTTTCTGTTTTATTCTGGAAAGTAAAACAGGTTTTAGTAGTAACTTTTGTGGTATAGCTACAATGAGACTGCCTTTTCCGTAGCACAACAATACGTTACAGCACAGTACTTTCCTCATCACGGCAATAAGCGTAATAACTAAGACATTTATACGCAAAGCATTTCACTTTTGTGTATTATGAGGTAAGTACATTGACTTCTGCAGAACTTTGCTTTTGGAGGACGACAACTACGACACTTCCACACAGATTATGTTACAACAAGACGCACATTTAGCGCTACAGTACACGTATTTGAGTGATTAATTTTGTACTTAAAACATTTATTTTTAAAGATTTTTGAATTACAAAGAAAGTTTTCTGTGATACATTTCATTCCATTGCTGTAATCTGTAACACCTGAGGGTATAATTACATTAATCCTCAGGGGGGTACACGCCTACTTTGTGTACCATGTGTTTGGCAAGCACAAGGAACCCTAGCTAATATGGTATTTGCTTATACAACTTTACACATCGGTACCATATTTCTCTAAAACATAAATTACACAGCGATCTGATCATTTAACTGAGAGATAAGCATGTTTTTTACTATGTCAGTGACACATGTTTACGTAATTACACCGTTGGATAACTTCACACTTACGAAATTGTATTTTGTCTGTACTGCGTGAACTCTTCATATTTTTTCGGAACCATTGTGATACTATGAGAGCTTTGAATGATGTATTTGGTATGGATTCATGATTTTTAAAGTACGTTTGAGGCAGATGACACTTTTGACATGAGCAGAGAATTTTTTAATTATTGGAGGAAGCTACGACGATTTTGAGATTTGACTGAGGTGTTATGATGTTATTTTTACGACGACGATGTGTATTATGCTGCTGAGGTATGTTTATGATTAATAGGCTGAGGCTATATGAGTTATTTGATTATGCTTCATATTTATAATGACGAAATATTGACGATTGTCGATGGATACATATATGTGTAATAAGGTAAGGAGTAATGAATAGTGGGTAGGGACTCTTGACTTGTGAAACAGGATGTTGGAAACCAAGAATCGTACTTTAAGAGTTATGAAATGTGTGTAAATGCGTGAATGTATCACAATGCCGGCGAAAATTTTTTTGGACACTTACATTTATGGGATTTTGTTTCTACAGATTTGCAACGCTAATTCTTGACCTGTGAAATATTTTTATGTGAGACTGTCACTGTAGCGGAAACTGCTGTCGTAAATATTTCCGTAAGAAAGTTAAGTGACCACCTGCACGTAATGCGTCGCGGGCACCCACCTGGGCGACAGCCGCCCGAAAAAAAAAAAAAAAAGCCATTAGCCTTTCAGCGGCACACAGGTAGAAAAAAAAAGGGGAGGCCATTGTCCGTGCTACTGACATTTCCTTGCTGAAAGCATACTATGGAGCTCGTAATTTATGATATTTACTGAAATGCCTAATAAAATGACAAGAAATATTTTTACATCTGCACACCTGATTATGACAAGCGTCTTTCTATGAGAGTTGAGAGAATTTCTACTAACTTATGAAATGTCACATGACTACTGAATGATATTTTTATGCTTTGATTTTCATAGTTGCTTATTTCATTTGATATCTGGTTTCCAGCTGTGTTGCAGCATTGCTTTTATAAAATGAAATGCATTTGCTAATGTGAACACTTTCTGTCAACAGATCTATTAAATAATTATTTTATGATCCACATTCTTTAAAAAAGGAGCTCTTGGAATGGAGAGAACAATAAGAAGGGACTAATAACAGTAACTGCATCTATAATTTTCTTTTCAAGTACTTGGTAATTTCTTTTGTAGAATAATTTGTGGTGCACCACTTTAATTACTTAGACATTAAGATGTGATTATACATTTCCCTTATCTGCATTGTTATCTTTAGTGTACTATTTTTTCTGCATGAGCTATGTCATGTTTAGATATAAGCTGCTGTTTGCCAGGCATAGTGCTACTGAACTTTAATTTGTGTTACTCTGCTAAGCCAGATTTATTTTTTTGTTTGCTGCGCATTGCCTCATATTAGTTGTAATGTTGAATTGCTTGGTAATTTAGATTTACTGTAGCTTGCTTTGCGATCTTCCATTTTTTTTATTGCTGTTTATATTAATTGTTTTATGTGCTGCTGCATTGCCTCGTCCCTTAGTTTAGCATCTGAGCTCAGTAGATTTAAGTTAGCTTAAGAGGGGGTAGACTATATAAGAAACTGACTATGGAGAATAGGTAAAGAATGCATTACGAAGTTATATGAAAAAGATTTGGGCCCAAATGAGTATTGTACAATCAGAAATAATTATTTTGAAAGAAATATGAACAGAATACAGAAAGCAGGCTTAGATAGGACTTTTTGGGAATAATGATGAACAAAGGGAGATCTCCATGCAAAATACTGCAGTAAAACAAACCCTGTCCTTTCCTTTTGTGTCATCCCTCTATATGTTTGTGTACCCTTGTGTATTTGTCTTTTTCCTGTCTTTATGTGTTTAGCTAATAAGATTTATGTTGTAGAATTTTTCAAATACTATGTCATTTTCTTTATAAAGATGTTTATACATTATTTATTCTGTTCTGTCTTAATGTTCATGTGTGAAGTTGGTGTTTCGAAAGTTATTCTGATCTTTTATGTATGTACTCATGTCATAATTCCTGGAACACTGACGTATATGTTAGTTCGATTCTTTTGTAAAGCCCATATTACTACAAATGTTATCTGTATTGTTATGTTCTTTAATGATGTATTTTGTACCTTTGTAATTGTATTCTTATGTTATAAAATTGTAATTGACACCAGTTCATCAAATTAAGTAATTTGTAAGTTACATTTCACTGCACACGTTTCTGTTGGTCATAGTATATGGACAATATGTGAGAAGTAGGGACTGTTAGTGTGTGCACGTGTGTTGATAATTCAGCAAGGGACTGGATAACAGCATTGCTCGTTCTAAGGACAATTCCAAAAACTTTGTGAATGCACAAGTGGTGGTTATGGACTTGCTATATTATTCGCAAGACTCTTCGATGGTGATTGTGCACCTGCACAGTCGCAACAGATCGCAACAGATGGCTGCTGGCCATCTCTACAAGGACTACAGTGGGTCTGCATCTTTGATGACCCACCAATACCATCATCTCTACAAGGACTACAGTGGGTCTGCATCTTTGATGACCCACCATGCCATTATTTCTACAAGGACTGCAGTGGGTCTGCACCTCTGGTGGCCCACCAATACCACATTCTCTACCAGGACTCCAGTGGGTCTGCTCTGTGATGACCTAGCTACCAATATTCTTCAAAACTTCGAATGACTCTGCTGTGGGTTTGCTCCATTGTGGCCCATCACCTGTCAGCATGTCAAGAGTCGGCACTGTCTATCCGTTGGAAGGACAACACTACTTCTTCAAGACGGCATGGAAATCCACTACTTCCGTGTGCATTGTCTTTTACTGCTCAGACTTTGAGAAAAGAAACGGCAGTTTCACTGTGATGAGTGATCAGGACTGTCTTTATAGACTGTGAGAAAATTTGAGCTTTTGACCAACATAATATCAATAAGTGTGTGCATTTGATTTCTTTGTTATTGTAATTATGAAAAATTTTATCAAATCATTATTGGCCACTGCCCAAAAAAAATTTGTAAAATTTTTTTGTGGGGAGCATGGGGTCTATGTAAGTAGGCTGTTCATGTTTTCTTATTGGCAACGTTACGTAGCGCTCAATATGAAAATCACTGGCTGTGCTGTGTGCAGTCTGTGGCTAGTTTGCATTGTTGTCTCCCATTGTAGTGTTGGGCAGCAGCAGCTGGATGTGAACAGCGCGTAGCGTTGTGCAGTTGGAGGTGAGCCGCCAGCAGTGGTGGATGTGGGGAGAGAGATGGCGGAGTTTTGAAATTTGTCATGAACTGCTATATTTATGTATGATGATATAAAGGTAAATACATTGTTTGTTCTCTATTAATATCTTTCATTTGCTAACTATCCCTATCAGTAGTTAGTGCCTTCCATAGTTTGAATCTTTTATTTAGCTGGCAGTAGTGGCGCTCGCTGTATTGCAGTAGCTTGAGCAGCGAAGATTTTTGTGAGGTAAGTGATTTGTGAAAGGTATAGTTTAATGTTAGTCAGGGCCATTCTTTTGTAGGGAATTTTGAAAGTCAGATTGCGTTGCGCTAACAAAATATTGTGTGTCAGTTTAAGCACAGTCATGTATAATTGTTTAAAGGGGACGTTTCAGGTATCCCTGTAAGATTACATGTTGACTAGGCTACAAATATAGCACCATTCTTATATATCATCTATCAGAGATCATTGGAACAGCACAAAAATCCACAGGACTGGAAGAAGGCCCAGGTCATAGCAATCTATAAAAAGGGTAGAAAATGGGATGCACATAATTACCGGCCAATTTCACTGACATCGATTTGTTGTAGAATCATGGAACATATTTTGCATTCAGACATAATGACCTTTCTAGAATCTGAGAAGCTCATCTGCAGAAACCAGCACGGTTTTAGGAAACAGTGGTCATGCGAGACACAGCTGGCCCTCTTTGCGCATGATATACAGCAGGCTCTAGATACCGGCTTCCAGGTTGATGCCATATTTCCTGACTTTCGAAAGGCGTTCGACTCAGTTCCGCACTGTTGCTTGCTCCAAAAAGTGCTTACGGACTATCCGCTGACATATACGGTTGGATAGAAAGTTTTGTAACAGACAGGGAGCAGTATGTCATCCTGAACGTGGTGACTTCAACAAAAACAAGTGTAATTTCAGGTGTGCCACAGGGCAGCGTAATAGGTCTTCTGTTTTTTACGATTTACCAAACAATCTGGTTGATGGCATTGACAGCAGTATTAGACTGTTTGCCGATGATGCTGTAGTTTACGGGAAAGTAGTATCACACTAATGTTGTGAACAAATCAATGAGGATTTGCAGAAAATAAATGCGTGGTGTAGGCCTAATGACTGGCAGTTATCTCTCAATATTAGTAAGTGTAACCTACTGCGCATAACAAGGCAAAAATCCCCATTAATGTACGAGTAAAAAATAAATGCCCAGTCTTTGGAAGCGGTAACATCCATCAAGTATCTGGATGTGACTATTCGAAATGATCTCAAATGGAATGATCGGATTACACAAGTAACAGGTAAGGCAAACTCTAGATTGCGGTTTATTGGTACAATCCTGAAGCGATGCAGTCCTTCAACAAATGAAATTGCTTACAATACGTTAGTTCGTCCTGTCTTAAGAGTATTGTTCGTCTATATGGGATCCTTACCAGTTGGGTCTGATTCAAGAGATTGAGAAGGTCCAAAGAAGAGCGACAAGATTCGTGACATACATTTAGCCATCGCGAGAGCGTTACAAATCTCACAGAAAGTTTGAAGTGGGACACACTTGCAGATAGACGGCGCGCTTTACGGAAGGGGCTGCTCACTAAAATCCGAAATCCAATCTTCACCGAGGTTGCAGAGCACATATTATTACCACAATCTTTCAAATCTCGCAATGATCACCATTCAAAGATAAGGGAAATTAGAGTTCGTACTGAGGCGTTCAGACGGTCGTTTTTCCCTCGCGCGATCGAGTGGAACAGAGGGGGGGAAATATGACTTTGGCACGAATTGTGCCCTCCGCCACATATCGCTTAGTGGCTAGCGGAGTATATATGTAGATGTATGTAGATGTAAAATGGCACAGAATGATGTAAATACAAGAAATACTAAGTTGGAGCAAAAGCCGATAAGCATTTTCCACTAAAATTTGTCGTATGTTTTTTGATGTAAAAATAAGATGCAGAGGATTTGGTAAAATTATCTTCAGTACTTTTTGAGATTTGTATTGAAATGTGAATTTTGAACTAACAGACAGAATAACTTTGTAGATATCCTACAGTAAGATACAAGCCAAAGTAAAGATCATCCTTTCTTCTAATGTTGTAGCTACGCATTTCACTATTATTTTTGAATTGCGATGGTTTATTAATAACAAATTTCATAAGTGAAAATATGTACTGCGAAGGTACTGTAAATATCCCAAGTTCCTTAAACAAACGTCTGCAAGCTGATCTTAGGTGGGCTCCAGCTATTATTCTGATTACACGCTTTTGTGCAATGAATACTTTTTCTCTTAATGATGAATTACCCCCAAATATGATGCCATATTCTTTTTTATATTATGGTTTTAGGGCGCAAAACAGCTATGGTCATAAGCGCCCATCCTGTGCCTTAGTGAAGGGTAAAAATAGGAATTTAAATTAGCAGCTACGGGAGCGAAAGTCAAGAAGGAGGGAAACTAAAAACGGAAGGAAATCTTAGAACAGTGCTACTGAAGGGGGGTTGTTTTCCCCGAAAATAGCTTCAAACGATCGATGTCATCTCACTAACACTTACAAACAAGAATGTGATCGGCTGATCGTGCGTCATCTTATAAAAGGGAAGATATATCAGGCGACAGCTGTAAACGGGCGCGTAGCTGATGATAATAGGGACACTGAAATAAAAGGTGTCTCACTGTCCACGATTGAGAGCAGTGGGGACAATGCGGGGGAGGATCACCACGTAAAAGATGTTGATGGCTAAAAGGAGTGCACAATCTGTAGTCTAGCTAAAATTACCTCGTCTCGACACTGTAGCTGGGAGGAAGAGGTCCAAGCACAGGGAAGAGATTTTATGTACCATAATTTAGTATCCTGAGTGCAGATTAGTGTGTGTGCGCCATAAAAGAGCAACTCGACAGCCTAAAATGCTCTGTAGATAGGCAAAGGGAACCATGCAAACAGCGGGCCAAGGAAGAGAGATAGCAGCCTGACACGTATCCGTGAATACCAACATGTCGTGGGATCCAGGGGAATGCCACAGAGACGCCCCCCAAGTGGAGTATGTGGACGCAATCCCGAATCTGGTGGACCATAGGGTGGATGGGATAAAGAGCTTGGAGGTTGAGAAGAGAGCTGTGCGAATCCGAGCATGTAATACAGGATGTACATAAAGTCCGGGAACAATTTCAATTATTTATTGCACCAGAACTAAACATTGTAAGACGTCACCCATATTGCATTTTAAAAGGAAACTCTGAAAGTTTTTTTTACAAACATTCGATATGCGAACCATGAGTGACACGGCAGACATCAATACGGTAATCGAATTCCCAGCATGGCATCATCGACTGTAGCAGTGGCTTCCCGTATTCTCTTCCACAGCTCTACTACACCACGTGGTAGAGGCAGTACATACACCAGATCTTTAATGTGTCCCCAAACAAAAAAGTCACACGGAGTGAGATCTGGTGATCGGGGAGACCATTTCTTGAAACAGCTGTCCCCATCTGCAGCACGGCCGATCTATCGATGTGGCAGCTCTGTATTCAGGTATCCACGAGCTTCAGGATGAAAATGGGGTGGAGCCCCACCCTGCTGAAAGATGAATGGAGAGTCCGATTGCATTTCAGGCATCAGCCATTGCTGCAACATGTTCAAGTAGGAATATCCTGTGACAGTGCTCTCGGTGAAGAAGAATGGCCTGTACAATTTACAACGTGACAAGGCACAAAAAACATTTACCTCTGGGGAATCACGCTCAAATTCAATGGGTGGTTGGTTGGTTTAAAAGAACGGGGGGAGGGACAAACTGCTAGGTCATCGGTCCCTCGTGCAGATTAAAATAATTCCACAAGGGTGTGAGTAAAATAATCAAGGCATACAAAACACAGCTGGAAGAAAGGAGAATACCACAAGAATGACAGATGAGCAACAAACTCTAAACTGAAAATAAAAGATCAGACAAGAAAACTATAGAGACATGCAAGAAACATGTAGAAGAGATCAAAACAAGAGAGCAGATTATCATGGCTGGCTGACCATGAGCATAAAAAGAAGAAACCAGCCGCTCTGCAACACCTTAAAACCTAAAAGCACTGTGACGGAGGTCACAGAGGGACAAAGGACATTCGCTAAAACTTAGATAAAATGATAAAACCCACCCTCACGAATAAAACTTAAAACTAAAGCTGCTGTTGAGGAATTGTCACCCAACACCGAAAGTAGGGTGCTGGGGAAGTTAAAAGTCCGCTGCAGAGTGGCTAAAAGTGGTCAGTCCTGCAAGAGGCGGATAACCATCATGTGTGAGATACAACACCGAGTCGGTCCTCACGACAGAGGAGGTAACCATGCGTTAGCCACATATGGCCAATGCGGAGCCGGCAGAGGAAAACTGATTCCCTGCGAGAGGACCGCATGGAAGACTTCCACACATTCTTAGTCTCTTCAATGACACGCAGTTTCTTGCGCGTACTATTACGTCATTCCGTCTCCCAATGCTGTAAAACCCTGTGGCGTAAGACAGAAAGCAGGTCAGTTTCGGAAATGCCCTTCTCCAGAAGCGGTTTCCACATAGCCTGTTTGGTCAGCCTGTCAGCAAGTTGGTTGACTGGGATTCTGACGTGTCCTGGAATCCACACAAACACCACTGAACGATAGAACCGTTCCAGGGCATAGATGGACTCCTGAATGGACGCTACCAAAGTATGGCGAGGGTAGCACTGGTCGATAGCTTGTAGGCTGCTCAAGGAGTCATTACACAGGAGAAATGACTCGCCAATCCTTGACCAGATATGCCCAAGAGCACGAGATATGGCCGCCAGCTCTGCAGTGAAAACAAGGCAGCCATTTGGCAAGGAGTGTTGTTCAATACGTCCCCATGAACATATGCAAAGCCTACATGATCATCAGCCATCAGCCATCGGTGTAAACCACTTGATGGCCCCGGTACATCTCGAGAATCGAGAGGAAGTGATAGCGGAGAGCAGCAGCGGTAACAGAGTCATTAGGGCCACGTGACAGATCCTGAAGAAACTGCGGCCTAGGTGTACACCATGGAGGTGTACATGAACGGACCTTGGGGAGAGGTGGTAACGGGAAAGACTCTAGTTCAGACAGAAGGGACTGGATGCAAAGCGCACTTATAAGCTCTCACCTGGGCTGCTGATGCGGGAGATGAACCGCTGTGGTTGGGAAAACGAGATAGTAATTCGGATCCGCAAGAGAACTCCAAACATGTGCAACGCAACTGGCGAGCAGTTGTGCACGCCTACCCTTCAATGGAGGGACTCCGGCCTTCACCATGACACCAGTCACTGGACTCGTTCTAAAAGCTCCCATCGCTAGGCGAATGTCACAGTGGTGCACTGGGTCGAGTTAACGCAATGCTGAGGGTGGCGCCGAACTGTTAACCAGACTCCCATAGTCAAGGCGGTATTGAACAAGGGCTCTGTACAGATGCAGCAGTGTAAAGCGATCTGTACCCCAGTTGGTGTTGCTCAGGCAGCGGAGGGCATTGAGGTGATGCCGGCACTTCTGCTTAAGCTGAAGAAGGTGAGGTAGCCAAGTCAATCGGGCATTGAAAACCAGTCCTAAGAATCGATATGTCTCCACTACAGTGAGTGGATCGACATTAAGGTACAGTTCTTGTTCTGGATGAACGGTGCAACACTGACAGAAGTGCAAGACACACGACTTCACGGCTGAAAACTGGAAGCCTTGAACTACAGCTCATGACTGCATCTTGTGAATGGCTCCCTGTAGGCGCCGCTCAACAACACCAGTACTGAAGGAGCAGTAGGAAATTCAGAAGTCATCCACATACATAGAAGGTGAGACCGACGGCCCTACAGCTGCTGCTAGACCATAAATAGCCACTAAAAATAGAGACACTCAATACGCCATTCTTCTGAATATGGCGGGAACTAAGGGAGGCACCGACTTGGACACGGAAAGTACACGGAGAGACAGGAAGTTTTGGATTAAAAGCGGGAGCAGGCCCCAGAGACCCCACTCATACAAAGTGGCAAGGATATGATGTCACCAGGTCAAGTCGTATGCTTTATGTAAGTCAAAAGAGATGGCAACCAGATGTTGGCGTCTGGAAAAGGCTGTTTGGATGGCAGACTCAAGGGAGACAAGATTATCAGTGGTAGATCGACACTGGCGGAAGCTGCCCTGACATGGAGCCAGTAGGCCATGTGACTCCGGGGCCCAACCCAACCCCGACGCACCATACATCCCAGCAGCTTACAAAGAAAGTTTGTGAGGCTGATGGGCCAGTAGCTATCCACATCAAGAGGGTTTTGACCAGGTTTGAGCACTGGAACCATGGTGCTCTCCCTCCATTGCGATGGAAAGACGCTATTGCACCAGATCCGATTGAAGATGATGAGGAGAGGCAGACAAGAGATGTGTAATCATCTGACTGTGGATCCGATCTGGCCTAGAAGCTGTGCCGGGGCAATGTGCAAGAGCGCTGAGGAGTCCCACTCTGTAGATGGGGCATTTTAGGGTTCACTGTGGGGTGTAGTGAACAAAGAGGACTTTCCTTTCCATCCGCCGTCTGAGGGTGCGAAAGGCTGGGAGGGGGGGGGGGGTAGTTCTCTGACACAGAGATTCGAGCATAGTGCTCAGCAAAGTGCTCGGCAAACATGTTTGCATCGGAAGATAACACGCCATGGATGTTAATGCCAGGGGCACTTGTTGGGGGTCTGGTACCCAAAAAGACATCCAATCTTCGTCCAGACTTGGGAACATGACGTAGGGCACCCAATGGTCGACACATACCTCTCCCAACACTCCTGTTTCCATCGTTTTATAAGCTGGCAAACGCAGGCACAGAGCCGCTTAAAGGCTATTAGGTGGTCTAGGGAAGAATGCCACTTATGTCAATGTCGAGCTCACCGACGCTTTTAATTGCCTCAGTGACTTCTGGACACCACCAAGGGACTGTCTTTTGCTGGGGCACCATAAAGAACGAGGGATCGCGTTTCCACTGCAGAAATGATCGTTGTAGTGACCTGCTGAATGACAACATTGATGACACCATATGGGGGAGATTCAACGGTGACAGCAGAGGTGAAGGCTTCCAAGGCTGCCTCGTTTAAAGCCCATCTGGGTAGGCGTCTGTGTGCATGATGCTGGGGGAGTGACCAGAAGATAGGGAAGTGGTCACTACCACATAGGTCGTCATATGCTCTCCAGTGGATAGATGGGAGAAGGCCAGTACTACAGACCAAGAGATCAATGGCCGAATATGTGCCATGTGCCACACTGAAATGTGTGGGGCCACCTGTATTTAAGAGACAGAGGTAGAGTTGTGACAGTAAATTTTCGATCTCTCTACCTTGGCCAGTAATCATGGCGCCACCCCACAAGGGGTTATGCGCATTAAAATCTCCCAAAAGTAGGAAAGGGGTACTGCACCATCTGGAGGAAGATATACATTGCAGACAGTTATTTCTTGTGTCATTCTTATTCTGACAGCCACAGCTTCAAGAGGGGTTTGAAGTGGCACAGATTCACTACATACTGAGTTCAGGATATAGACGCAAACTCCAACTGACACTCTATTATAGTCGCTTGGTTCCTGTAATATCTCTTATAGCCATGGAGGGCTGGCGTCTGGGATTGCCAGGAACCGGGTTTCCTGGAGGGCAATGCAGAAAGTAGGTCTAAAGCTTAACAGTTGCCATAGCTCAGCCAGGTGGTGGAAGAAACCACCGCAGTTCCACTGGAGGATTACGTGATCGTGACACTGAGAAGGCATGAAACACTCAATGAGGCAGTCTACCCTTCAGGGTCACCTGCTGCCACCAGATGAGTACCTGCGCGATTGACATCCATTGTGTCAAAGGGCCCAACGAGATCTAGGTCCTCAGCGGACGCCAGAATCTCCACCTCATCCTTAGACACAGAGCTTGTAGGTAGTGGTGGTGTGGGTGACACCACAGTGCCTTGGTTCTTGGGGGTCTTTTTCTTTTCAGATTTCTCTCACTGCTCCTTAGGTTTGTCCGGCTGGGAGGGCTTCACTGATGGTAGGACCGCCATTGTAGGTTGACGTCATGTAGACAGGATGTAGCCTCTCATATTTTCTCTTAGCCTCAATGTAGATCAGTCAGTCCAGAGTCTTGTATTGCACTATTTTTCTTTCTTTCTGTAGAATCCTGCAGTCTGGCGAGGCAAAGCGAATGGTGCTCTCTGCAGTTGACACAGATGGGAGGCGGGCACAGGGTGTATTGGGATGTGAAGGACGTCCACAATCCCGACAGGTGACGCTGGAGGTACAGTGGGAAGAGATATGGCCGAACTTCCAGCACTTAAAGCACCACATTGGGGGAGGGATATATGGTTTTACATCACAGCGGTAGACCATCACCTTGACCTTCTCTGGTAACGTGTCACCCTCGAAGGCTAAGATGAAGGCACCAGTGGCATACTGCGTATCCCTCAGATCCCGGTGGACGCGCCAGACGAAATGAACACCTCGCAGCTCTAAATTGGCGCGCAGCTTATTGTCCAGATTGCAAAAGATGGTCTCTGTGAAATATGATACCCTGGACCATATTTAAGCTCTTATGGGTACTGATGATAACAGAAACATCCCCCAGCTTGTCACACGTGAGTAGTACCCGTGACTGGGCATAGGATGCTATTTTGATCAAGACTGACCCTGACCGCACTTTGGACAAGCCGTCCACCTCCCCAAACTTGTCCTCTAATTGCTCCATAAAACTCTCGTACATACGAGGTACAGGGGTGAATAAGCTTCACTGCCATCCTTAGCCTGGTATTCGTCCCATGGTGTGGCCATGGAGGGGGGTATTCTTAGGTATTTCTTAGCACTGATGTTACATCTTGACTGCTTAGACATTGCTGGTGTTTGACCACCAGCAAGAGATGATGTACTATGCTTCATGGCGTGTCATCCATCCTGATGCCACCCACTCTGACCAGGGGCCCTCCCCATAGGCGCCACCCAGCTGCAGCAGAGGCCACATGGTAGCACGGCCATTGCTGGGATTCCCAATGACCCAGGGTGATGGGCATCCTCTTCTTGGCATACACGAGGAGTTAATGGCGCAGGCATGAGCAGAGCGATCCCTGTGTGATCAGGGGGCTACAACCAACAGGGTACATAGCAGACCCACCACAACTGACTGGATATCATGTTGGATATCAGGTTCAAACGAGCTAAGAAGTCCATTATCGTTGACAGCACAGAAAGCGATACTGCATAGAGGATGGAGAAAAAAGCACCCAGAAGGGTGACCTCGCCCAACAGCTGGAGAATGATTGGAAGTGCAGATCCACGTCGACGAAGGATGTGAGAGGTCTCAGTGCATGATGGACACTATGCACTATGTAAGTTGCCCTTCCCCAGTTGGCTCACTCTTTGGGAAAATTTTGAAAAATGGAGGTCAGACCCTACACAGGAACGTCACATAAAAGGCCGAAAAGTGTGAGTCTCCTTTTAGTCACCTCTTACGACAGGTAGGAATATCTCAGGCCTATTCTAACCCAAGCACCCGCATGGGGTCAAATTAAATGCATTCGTGTGGATGCTTCATACCCCAGATCCGATAATTGTGTCCATTCACTTTCCCATTAGTGTGAAAAGTGGCTTCGTCGCTAAAAATTAAGAGATCAACAATGCCATCCCCCTTCTCATTCAATTGTTGCAACTGCGAACAAAACTCAAAATACTTGTGTTTGTCTTCATCACTGGGCTTCTGCACTAGCTTCGATTTGAATGGTTTCATAGACAGCTTCTGTCGCAGGACTTTCCACACTGTCATTCGAGCCATTTCGAGTTCATGGGATGCACAATGCACCGAGGTTTTGCACTCCTTATGAATGTCTCTCATACGCGCTCCACATTCACTTCACTCACACTGGGACGTCCGCTTCTCTTTGCCGGACACAAGCAACCTGTCGTAACGAATTTGTTGTGCCAGTTGTATATGGCCTTCCTTGTTGGTGGCCTCTTCCCGTACTTGGTTCTAAACAACCATTGAACAACTGTAGCACACTTGTTTTCGTCGAACTCCAACACACAGAAAGCTCATTCTGCACCTGAACTCGCCATGTTTGCGACTAGCGCTGACTATCGGCAAATTACCAAACTATGCTGTGGCGGTATACATGAAAAAAAACTTTCAGGATTTCTCTTCAAAATGACATGCATATGATATCTGTACAACGTAAATAATTGAAAGTGTTCCCGGACTTTATGTACACCCTGTATACTGCATCCGCTGATGGCGACGGATGTATTTGACAGCCTGAAGAACAGTGTAGAGCTCCACAGTAAAAACCGAACACTAGTCAGAAAGCCAAAATCTAATAGTGCTGTTGCCAATAATATAGGCACTTCTGACACCAAAGGTGGTCTTGGAGCCATCAGTGTAAATAGATGTGGCGTCCTCCATTTGTGCGCATAGAGCAGCACATGCCCAACGATAAACTATTGGGGGAAGGGGCGGGGGGGGTACTATCCTTGTGAAGCTGATAAAGATCACAGAGAAGGCAGATCCAAGGGCGAAGCCATGGTAGCATTGTACCCCCATTTGTCAAGAAAGTATTAGGAAATTGGAATGAAAGTGAATGCAGCAGTTGATGGAAACGGACTCCCGATGGTGGTAGAGATGAAGGGCTGCCTGCATACCATACATCCAACGAGGTAACAAAAATAAGCGCATGGGTCAGATGAGCAGGCATGAAAGGCAGATGACTAGCATAACAACTCAGAAGGACAGCTAGCAGATTGGACAGCGGAGGTTCAGCAGTCTCAGCGTAATGGATCTTCATGGGGCTAGTGTAAAAAGCTCCAGACGCTAAATGCAATCCATGATGGTAGACAGAATCTAGATGCTGAAGAATAAATGGCCATGCAGAGGAGTAAACTATGCTTCCATAATCCAATTTCGAGCGCACTAGGCAGAGGAGAGCCATTCGGTCCACTCCCAAGGAGATACCATGGAGGGTATTTGTAGTGCCTCAAGAATTTCGGCGCAAATTCTAGAGACCCTCCACTTTCCACCGTCTCCAACACCCGATATTTCACGTACGAGCGTGAAAAACGGGATAGTGTCTACCTTGCGCAGGTTTTCTATGTGTGCAGCTTGGACGTGTGTCAAGATAATGACACAAGGTGAACGGTTGATCGGCGCAGGCAAGTGGTTGCATCGCTCATCACAGACGTTACATGACCAGCACTAGGAGCAAGCATACCGTACTCCGTGACGGTGCTACATTAGTCATTATTGTGAATAGTTGAATTGTCTAAAAGACTTACTTACTGACTCACGAGAGTTGCGGATGGTGGACTTGTGAGAACCTTGAGAGATTTTTGGAACTGCATTTTTTGTAAAAGTTGTAAGTAGACTGTTTATGTTTTCTTACTGGCAACGTTACGTAGCGCTCTGTATGAAAATCACAGCCTACTTACAAAGTAATCAATAGTTTCTGACGGAGCCCGAGTCATTGGATTTACGAAATATGATTCATTGATGTGAAACTGTTATGTGGTGTTCTGTTTGTGGAAGTGAAATATAGTAGGGTTGATTTAAAAGTATCTTGAGTGTACGCAATCATTTTAAGAGCAGAGAAAATTCCTCCAAACAGCATCATATCTTTGGAGAAGAAGTTGGGCAGATCGTCGCAGCCGGCTATCCTGAGAAGAATATCGGCAAAGCACCTCCAAGTAAGTCCAGTGATGAAGGGGACGTGTGAGTCTTGCACACCTGCACCACATTGCTTCCTCTAGTCGCCGGAAACCGCCAGATATTAAGGGATCACAGAGAGCCGAAAGATATGAAACATGAGGCGACCAGCACAGTTTCTGTCAAACATAAGTCCCAAGATTTTGGCGATGTCCGCGAACGTAAAGTCAACAGGGTTTAGATATAGGGAAGGCGGATAAAACTCCACATGACACCAAAAATTTACACAGACAGTCTTACTGGGATAAAATCTGAAACTGGTTTAGATGCTCCATGAGTGGAAGCGATCGAGGCATCCTTGAAGACTTTCAGTATATCCATTGTGGATGATGAACTGCGACTGTGATTTAAATTGGCGTTTATCTGGTAATAAATATGCAACCAGTCGCTTTTTTACGATTTATTCGACCATAAATACAGTATATTTTCAATCCACTGCAGGCTCAACTTCAGATGGAGATATTACAGAAACATTATGTTGTGGATCAAGTGTAGCTACCACTGCGCTGCATCTAGCTACACTTGATCCACCACATAATGTTTCTGTAACACCTCCATCTGAAGATGAGCCTACAGTGGCGCAAAAGCATGTTTACAGTTGACTAAATCATAAAAAAGTGACAGGTTGCATAATTATTACCAGTTAAATGCCGATACTTGAAGATGTTGTTCAAGAAGGCCGACCCATTGAGAGCTGTATTAGATTGTAAAATCGTCGACAAAGAGGGAGCCTGAGACATTGGGAAGGAGACAAATCATAATTGGATGGCAAACAGTACAACACTTAGCACAGAGCCCTGGGGCACCCCGTTTTCTTGGGAGAAAGTACGGGATAGAGTAGTGTTCACCCACAACTTAAATGTACCCTCTGTCATAAATTCATGGATGAAAAGGGGTAGCTGACCTTGAAAGCCCGAAGAGAATTGTGTGGAGGATGCCTGTTGTGGCTTTCGCTGTTTTATTCGGTGGTTTGGTATTTAACTAACTTGTAAATGAAAATGATAATCTTATTTTATTACATTGAGTAATTACTGAATAATTTTTGTCCCGGCTAAAGATTTGGTCAAGTTGCTAAAGAACTCCAAGTTAACGTTGTGTTAAAGTTGTGTAAGTGTCACTAAATCACAGTTCATACAACAGGTTCTATACAACTATGGATTATGATGGAAACAGTTATCTTCAGCAAAATGGTCATTAAAACCACCGAATATCAGCTGCGCACAACACTGACGTATGTTACCTGAAACAATATTCTTCGCAACTCGTGCGTAATTAATTTCGGCTCCATACATCAGCTAGAAAAGTTTCTTATAAGGATCGTGCTATGAGCACTGTTTTTAAAGAACCAATCTGATTCGAATTATTTTCATTAAAATGAGTTCAGGGCCACCAGTGCACATTTATTTTTACACTTTTGTATTACGTTTGGCATTTATGTCTGCAGAGTTGCGTAACTTGAATTTGCCACTGAGATAATTAAGATGGCGGCAGCCAATTGATAGAGACTTTCTACTGTTATAGCAAATAAGTAGGTATTTGAAATGCTTATTAAACTCTATGAACTCTACTTTGGTATTGTGCACTATTTAGACTTCATCAAGCAAACATTTGATTTGTTTCTAAGGAAAACACAGACAAAAACGCGATACAAATCGCTATCATCAATGGCTGCGCTCCTTTCAGCAGAAAGAAATAATTAACACAGATAATGCTTACTGAGAGAGGAATTAAAGTTACAAATAATTATTCATTCATATTTATAATAATAATGAACTCTATTCTCAAGTAATAATTAAGAAATAATTACAATTTCTTAACAGACCTCAGTTTGATATGCGTCCGCAACCTACAAAAGCCAACCAACAAAAGGTAAAAACAAAGGAAGACAAATGCAGATCATAAAAGGAATTTACAATTATCATTGTCTTTGTATGATACACATCGATATATCCAATTACATCATAGAATATTATATAAATAATTAATATTTATCATCGTTTTCACTATTTTTTTTGTATATCGAATAGATAATGTTTATAACTGTTACAGGCATAATTTCCAATCGTCGCACTGTAGCTAAAATTTATCTCGTGGACGTTACAATGCACGTTGGGCTGAGAAAAAAAATTAGTTTATCTATTGTATATTTTTTTATCAGTCCACGTAATCCACGTAGATTTGCTACTCTCAAGATGCAAATGTTTAGTTTCAATGTTGTTTTAGACATGATAAAATTATAGTTGAATCGAGTACTTTAAATGTTTTCAGTGACTGTATTATCTCGGAAATTGCTGCGGATACTTCCCGGATTGACTTATCCCCCCCCCCCCCCATTTGGGTTCACTGGACTCGGAAAACCGGGAATAAAACCGTCCAAGGGGCTTCAAGAAAATACAGACACCTACTTTTAACAGTCAGGCTTGACATGAATGTAATAAAATATGCTGGAAAATGCAAATTTATGACTCTGTTGTAAGCATCTGAAATAATGAATGTTTTTTCATGGTGGTATATCATAACAATTTCCAGAGTCACTCATTTATCGAATGTCATAAGAATTTGTCGCTGACGTCGTAATACCGCCCCCGTGTCGAACCGTTGGAGCGCAGACAGGCAGTGGCTGCTGCTGGACCGCCCCAGGCCGAGTCGGTGGGGCGTCGGCTGCATCGTGGTTTGGATCTGCTGCTGGCTACTAGTCGCGCTGCAGCAGGTCTTGCTTCTCCTTTCCCACGTCCCTCAGTTTAAGATGGGTACATGAAATGTCAAAATATAAGCATCAGTGACAAGATAATTACTATTCTCATCCTGTGGAAAAGTTTATTAGTGCCCATTTCACTCGCATTCACACGGATGGAATTAGACTGTTTTTGGAGTATGTTCTGTATTTTGACACTGTTCAGTACAATGTAGTGATTCACATGTAAGTTTACCACAATATGCACATTTTGAGCACTGCACCGTTAATCATACAAGTGTCCTTAGTGTGCTTCGTTTACGTAAGCGGAATGTAAATATTTTCGCGACGCGCTGCGTAGCCAACGTTGCATTATTGTTTTGCCGCGCGGCTGGCTGTACAGTCTGTCACATTAAATTTGGCACGCGAAGACGCTTCGTATCAAACTACTAAAGGTCATCAGTTCAAGTAAATTATTAATACAGTCAACAGTACTCAACTTTCATAGCGTTGCTGCTAACTTTGACACTCCAAGAGCGTTCATAAGGTTACGTGATCACAGTTTTTATTACTGTTCATCATTATTCACAATGTAAATCACAGTTCTTCACGCGTCCACTAGTTCCTGCAAAACACGTTTCACTGTTCTGATTGCTTTCAGTAGTTTTCCACAGTACTTAACAGTCAATCTATATGCAAATGACACTTTTCAAGTAATGAGGTTTGGTACACTTGCACATAAGTTCATATTACCATGACTGAATAACAAAATTTAAAATTTTACACTGTCACATAAACATGAGACAATATAAAACTTTCAGAATCTGCTACATTATCTTGACCATGAGATCATTACTGAACTGTCCAGATTATTGGGATTGTTATTTACCATGTTTTTGGGACAGATGTCCATGTTTGGTTTATCTAACCGGAATGTTGCTCATAAGAGCATTTTAAATGAGTTCATAATGAAACCGTGTACGTAAATCAGTACACATTCAGATTTTGCTTCACTAGTGGTGACAGCAGTTTATTTGATTTTTTATTTATTTTTATTTTTTTTTTCAGTCACACAGCTCACACACCACCAACACTCGCTACGTGTGTGGGACTACATGACTTAATCTTATGAAAATATTTTTGTTATATCCATTCTATGAACAAATATATTATTTATGCATTTTAATCATTTCTATGCTACGTATAGAAAGGTAAAATTCCTCACATTTATTGCAATAACACTCAAGTGTTTATCTAGTTATTTATCCCTTTTAGAGTAAAAATACATTTATTATGGAGATTCTCTACTCCTTGTTCAAATAATTCAAGAACATTACATTGTAATACTTGACATAAAAGCTTATAAACTAATACATACATACATAAGATTATCACATTATTACTGCTAATTATCTTACCACATAAATTATAGTTACAGTTATGGGGTAGTGCACTTGCACTTCTTATTGGTCCTTTGTATATTCACTTCGATTTTTGTAGTCCAGGGGACCGAGTAAGATGCTCTGCAATAGGTCTTGAGCGGATATACTTTCTTATTATACTGTTAATCTTTTATGATTCCAGGGCGTTCAGTGAATACTTCGATGTATCCGGATAATAATTCTGTTAATTGTCTAGTCTCTGAAGCATTAATGCAAGTTGGCTCCTGTACTTTCTCTTCTATTGTTGTAACGATGTCACTCACATTGCTGGGTGTATCGTTATTTCGATTTTTGTGACACATCTGTGGGTGCTTGTGATCCAACACTAACAACTACTGTTTGCTGACAGAAAGATTCATTTTTCTCATCAGCGGAATGTTCGCACCGATCTTCCGATTCAGCCTTAATGTTATCGGTCGCTGTTGGTACTTAAGTGCACATGTCTGTGTCTGGTATTTTATACTCTGTGCCTTTTTTCCCAATACCCCTATAACCTTACAATTTGCAACTGGCAAAATCGGCAGTCTCCTTATCTTCGATACCTTCTTGAAAAACTGCGTGTTCATAACTGATACATTCGCACCTGTGTCAAGCAGAATAGTAGTTGTTACACCATTTACAGCTCCGCTGACACTTGCTTGGATATTTTCCCTTTGTGGCTTATCAGAAACAGCAGGTTCCTGATACAGCTCATCTTCGATCCTGTTGCTATCCTGATACCGTATCATGTTTATTTTTTGTTCCATCGACCTATTGCCTTCATAGTTGGCCTTGGTCACCTGGCGAAGGCCTACAGGGATCGAAATTAGTTTGTTGGCTTCTGAGTGTTTTGTTTTGCTTCTGAAGGTACCTCCACTATTCTAACATTTTGTGAGTTTTCAGTCGAAGGAGGCCTGCTTGGATCCCACCACAGTGGATATTGATTGCTTGGTATAGGTATAGCCTGTACATAATTTATTGGCTGACCTGAATTGATAGAATTTTGCTGTGGCTGGCAATGACTTGGCCCTGGCTGTCGCCAATATTCACTGTCACCCCGCATATTTTTAGGCTTGTCTTTATATGGACTGTCTGACCTGTTGTCATTTCGTCTCTTTAGGTTGCTATTGTTATCATTTGGGTTTTCATTGTGGTACTGCCTCCGATTACCATTTGGTTGTTGATGTTCTTCGGCCTTTTGATAATTACTGTTATTATTATTAGGATAACCAAAATTTTGGTTGTATAGATTCCTGCTACTACTATTATTATTATTGTATTTTCCGTTACTATAAGCTTTACTTTTATTTTTCCTTGGACTACCTTCGCCCCTATTTCCATTATTTCAATTCCATGAATTTTTTCTATTAGGACTATTGGTATTGCTGATCACGTCAGAATTTTTTCTGGCGTCTTCTTGCACTAGAATCAATTACAGACAGAAATTCTTTCAGATCGGTGTCTGTAACATTAAATAATTTTTCTCTAATATGTATGGGTAATCTAGCTTAGTAAGTCTCTGGTGGTTACTGGCTCATCCCAGTACCGGGTCATGTTAATATATTTTTCAAAATACTTTCTTAAGGAACCTGACTTCGGATTGTACATTTCTGCATTGTAAACAATTTTACCGAGTCGCTCTTGAGTAGACGCTGACCAGAATTGATCAAGGAACGCCTTCTCAAAGTCGTGGAAAGTCTTGCAAGTTTCTGCTGCATTTAATGCCCAGAGCAACGCATCACCAGAAATATGTGAAACCACAAACTGTATTTTCTGTTATTCCGACCATGATTTTGGAAGAACACTTTTGAAGTTTCAAATGAAAACTACTGGATGTATGTTTTTCTTGCTTTCTTCGTTAAATATTTGAAACTGTCTACGCTTAATCAGACTTTCTTCATGTATCAAAGTAGTTAATTGCATGGAATTGCTATCATTCGCAGGTGGTGTGGTTACTTTATTACAAGTACATTCTATTCCACTATTATTGTTCCTTGGTGTCACATATTGCTGTGGTAATATATGTTGATTACCAAAATTTGGTCTTCCTTGTGGTGCATTAAAATTCGCCGTTAGATTATCTGCGATCTTTTGCCTGTCAGTACCAGTGTTGTCATTACTGCATACTGCCAGATTTTCGAAGTTTTGATTTTCAGAGCTCAGCACCCTGGCTACTTCTGTTCGGACTTGCTTTCGGATTTCCGAGGTAATGTCCTCCTGCATTGTTTCCACAGCAGTAGCCACGGCTTTGAATTGGTTCTCTAGTCTATCTACTTCAGTTTGAAGACTATTGACCTGAACTGGAATGTTTGTTAGCGGTTCAATAGTGGTTTTTACTGCATCGATCTCCTGCTTAAAATGGGTAGTAATAGCATTATCACGATCGACCAACACTTGATTTATCCTACGGACAATTTCTTTATCTCTTTCCAGAAAAATATTGTTTATATTTTCCATAAATTTCTTTTCCTTTTCTTGGTCCCTGAGCTCCTGTTGCTGGTTTTCTATAAGAGTTTTCCTGTCTACGTTTTTCCTTTTCCTGTTGATGTTGTCTTTCACGCTCCTGCTCTTTAATAGTAAACGTTTCAAAAAATGCTGTTAGCATATCCTGTATCGACATAGCTTGAGCATTGTTAACTTCTGCCCCTTGCCCAGAACAAATATTGTCATTAATTCCTAACTGGTTGAATGCAGGAGTGTCAGTTTGTTTTGACAGCTCCTCAGTTTTACTATCACTCGGGACATCAGTTACTAAATTATCATTCATAATTAAATTACACTGTCCTCCAACAGGTATCGCATTCCCTCTCCAGATCATAAAATATAGCTGCAGTCTGGCGTTTCCTGAGAAAATTGTTCATGATATAAGTGGAGAGAGCAACAAGAAGGTCAACTGCAGAATGATGCTTTTGGAAACTGAATTGGGCAGGTGTTAAAAGGTTTCAGGACTCCAGCCACTAGCCTAAATGGCAATTTACCATACGCTCCAACACCTTACATACACTGCTCATGAGACAGACTGGGCAACAGCTAGAGGGGAGATATTTGTCCTTTCCAGGTTTTGGAATAGGAATGATGATGGCTTCCCGCCATCGTCTTGGAATGATGCTGTCGGTACAAATTCGATTACATAGGCGAAGGAGCTAACGCAGACTAGGGTATGATAAATGCAGAAACATTTGGATGTGGGTGCCATCCAGTCCTGGGATGGAAGAGCAAGAGGAAGAGAGTGCATGTTGGAGTTTCCGCATAGAAAAAAACGGTATTATAGCTTTCGCGATTTTGAGAGGAGAAAGCAAGAGGTCACACTTAAGCTGCTCATTTCTCCAGGAGAAAGGCTGGTGGGTAATTTGAAGAGCTCGAACTCTCAGCAAAGTGTTGACCCAATGAGCCAGAAATTGCGATTGGGTCCACTAAGGTAGCTTGCACAACAGTTATCCCAGAGATTGAGGAAAAACTAGACGTGCCAGATAACCATCGAATTCGACTCCAAACTACAGATGACTGAGTGAAGTGTTAAAGGAGCTGGTAAAGAAATCCCAGCTTGCCTTCTTGCTATTGCGTATGATGCGATGGCATTGAGCACGTAACGCGGATACAGCTGGCCAACGTAGGATGGTGGCGGAAAGAGCACGTTTCCTCTCGCATATTGCGTCACAGCACGCCTTGTTCCACCAACGAACTGGAGGGTGCCAGGGAAAGGGGAGGTATGAGGTATTGAACATTCCGCAGCTGTAAGAATAACTTCTGTAACATGAGTGACCTGATCGTCGATGCTAGGAAACTGATGGTCATCAAATGTTGCTAGAGAGGAGAAAAGTCTCCAATTGGATTGGGAAAATTTCCAACGTCTTGGGTGCATACATGGCAGTTGTGGCTGTAATCGAAGGATACATGGAAATGGTCACTCGAGTGTGTATCAGCAAGAGCGAACCATTCAAAGCACTGAGCTAGCTGAACAGTACTGACCAAAAGGTCCAAATGAGAGTAGGTTGACATGGAGACAGAAAAAAATGTAGGTTCACCAGTGTTGAGGCAACCTAGATCCGCTTGTTGGAAGAGGTCAATCAATAGGAAGCCTCTCGGACAAGGACTTGGAGATCCCTAAAGTGGGTGGTGGGCGTGGAAGTCCGCAATCAGCAAATAGGGGGGGAGGGGAGCTGACCAAGAAGATGAAGGAGATCGGCTCTTGCCATTGGTGTGGACGTTGGACTGTATATGTACAAAGAGAGAAGGTGTATCCAGAAAAGGAAAGATGTGAAGCGACAGCTTGGAAGGAACTGTGTAAGTGGATTGGGTGAAAATGGATAGTATCGTGGAGAAGAATCATAAGGCCCCTGTGTGCTGGTGTGCCATCAATAGAGGGGAGGTCAAACTGGACCGATTGGAAATGAGGAATACAAAGCGATCATGGGGACCTAGCTTTGTTTCGTGAAGACAGAAGATGACCGGCGATTATGATCGTAAGAGGATTGACAGTTCATCGTGATTGGAGCGAATTCTGCAGATATTCCAATGGATAACTGACATTGGGTGGACGAGAAAGGGAAAAATCTCACCATGGTTGCTGTCAACTCAGCGATGGCTGATGGTGTGGAATGGCATTCAGCCAGAGGCAGAAGATCCTGATCCATAGGTTGTTCGTGGGCAGCTCCTGCCGTCAGTGATCGGCTGTTTGATCGGCCGCCAGCGGTGCATCTCATCAACACGGAGGACATAAGACGGTGGCTACTGCTGGGTGGCGCTGTAGAAAAGACATGCCATGGTGGAGAAGGAGAGGAACTGTGTTTCTTATGAGCCTTCTTGAAAGCAGGACGCTGAGATGAAGAAGAAGTTGAGGGTTTTGAGGTCTGGAGACATAAAAAACCTTCATGAGTAGGCTCTGTTTTTGGAATTTCGGGTGTCCAATTTTGGGGCCTGTGATTTAGTAGGAACCAATGAAGGTGGATCCTTAGAGTGAGTGGGTGAAAGTGGGAAGGTTGAACAGGCGATCTTTTGGCTGGCCGATCTGACGACCGTGGTGCTAAAGGTGAGATCGCAAGTCTGCATGGCTACCTCCTTAGTACGCCGAGTAGAGGTGACGACAGTGCTGTACTTACCCACTGGGAGCACAGTGGACTTTCTACTGGCGAATAACTTATGGGCTGCAAAGGTAGACACAATTTCCTTCACTCGGATTTCATGAACAATTCATTCATCTTTAAAAGCAGGGCAATCTCTAGATGAAGCAGTGTGGTCACCCATACACTTCATGCAATGAGGGGATGGAGGTGGACAGTCACCCTCATGGGCGTCCCTGCCACAGGCAACGCATTTGGCCAGATTGGAACATGACTGGCAGGTATGATTAAACAAGGCAAAATGAAATTATCTCATAGCCCACTTTAATGTTCGATGGAAGGTGAACTCTGTCAAACCGAAAGAAGAGAGTGCAGGTTGATACCAATTCCTTTTCAACCCTTTTCATTACTCAATGTATGGCCATTACTCTCTGATCTGACAGGTAATTTAGAATGTCCTCATTTCATAATCCATCAAGTGATCTTGTATAAATCACCCTGCTTGATGAGTTTAAAGTATGGTGCGTCTCCTCCCAGACAGGGAAAGTGTGTAGCAGTGTAATTCAAAGCAATTTGTGAGCCTGGAGTGCACTGTCTGTTTCTAACAACAATGTACCATTTCGTAATCTGGAACAAGACTTTACAGGACCTGCAATTGCGTCAACACCTTTCTGAATAATGAAAGTGTTTACTGTTCGAAAGTCTTGAACTTTGTCAGACCGAGAAACAACTAGGAACTTTGGCACTGATGGAAGAATTTTCTGTGGCTGAGACTCATCTAGCTTTCTCTTGTGGGCAGAAGTTGTAGAAGAAGAAGACACCATTACAAAAGTATCCTGCATGCTTACCAGCATCTCCGATGGTGCGCTTCTCCCTAGTGGGGGCCCCCTCTGAGGGCACTCCTGCCTTTGGTGATTGTCCTCACCTCAGGTCACACACCCCGAGAAATGGACGGAGGGACCTATCGGCATGTTTGGAAGGTACCAGCTCAGGTAATCACTCCTCCCTGAGCCTGGCCTTTACCAGGGGGTATGTACATCTCTCACTTGTGTACCTGGGGCAGGTAATTATGTATTACCCTGCCATGGGCTATGCATCGGTCAGCCTTCAGACACCCACAGGGAGGAAAACAATGACAATGGAGAAGCAAAGAAAACGAAAGAAGAGAAGAATTCTGAAATAGCACAGTGGAGAAGGAGCTAAAGACAAGAGTCAAGGAAAGAGAAGGACAAAGTAAGGACAGGTACCTGCCATTGAAGAGATAAAAGAAGAGAAACCACTTCATTTGTTCACAAGCGTCTGTCTCTGGATGTAGATGCAAAACATACCCCCAAAGAGAGGGAGAAGGGAGGGGAAGGCAAGCGGCAGGGGGGGGGGGGGGGAGAGGATCGAGGACAGGGAGGGATATGGAAAGGGAAGGCATGCAGCCCGGAAAGGAAAGAGAGCTGTACAAGCTTGGGGTCCCATGCTCACCATGCCCATATCCACAAAAGATTTGTGGATTCCATGGGGGAATATGAAAGCAATAAATGAAAACAGGCATATTAGGCTAATTTAATGATATGCTTATCACCAAGATAACCCTAATAGCATGAGTAGCTGAACCTAACTGTTTCTACAGATGATCAATGTGATTCTTCCAATGCAAATCCTCATTAATGCACACACACAGAAATTTTGAATATTCTGCCTTAACAACAAACTTCTTTCAAAGTCTATATTTAAGATGGTGTTATGGCATTTACTGTACAGAATTGTTTATACTGAGTTTTCTCAAAACTTGGTGAGAGTCTATTTTCGGAGAACCACATAATAATTTTCTGAAACATGTTGTTCAAAACTTCATCAGCTAATTCTTGTTTGTTGGGTGTGATTGGTATACTCATTACAACAGCAAAAAGAATTAACTTTGCAACTTTATGAATACAGATTGACAAGTCATTAACATATATTAAGAACAATAAGGGACCCAAGACTGAATGCTGTGAGACACCTTTCTCAATACCCCCCCCCCCCCCAGTTAGAGGACTCTGCTGCTTTCTGCAGACTATTTGTACTGTTAATTTCAACCTTCTGCATCCTTCCAGTCAAATATGAATTAAACCATTTGTGCACTGTCCCACCCATACCACATCATTTAAGCTAGTCTAGAAGTTCATGATTAACACTGTCTGATGCCTTTGAGAGATCACAAAATATCCCAATGGGTGGTGTTCAGTTATTCAGGGCATTTAATATTTGATCAGTGAAAGCATATGTAGCATTTTCTGTTGAAACGCATTTCTGAAAACCAAACTGACATTTTATTACTACTTCATTTTATTAGTACTTCATTTTTACAAATATGTGAATCTCCTCTTAAATACAATAATTTTTCAAGAATTTTGGATAAAGCTGTCAGAAGTGAGATTGAGGAGTTGTTAGCAGCAGATCTATCCCCTTTTTATGCAATGGTTTAACAATAGCATATTTCAGTCTACCTAGAAAAATGCACTGTTTTAGTGAGCTACTACATATGTGGCTGAGAATCCTACTCATCTGTTGTGAACAAGCTTCCAGCACTCTGTTGGAAATGCCATCAATTCCATGCAAGCTTTTATTTTGAGTGAATATATTATTTTACTGATTTCAGTAGGAGAGGTGGGTTGGATTTCAATCAGATATTGTCTCTTCCATATATAGCCTTCCATATTCTAAAGAATAGCTGTATCCCATTTTCTCTACAATACTTAAAAAATTATTATCAAATATACACTCCTGGAAATTGAAATAAGAACACCGTTAATTCATTGTCCCAGGAAGGGGAAACTTTATTGACACATTCCTGGGGTCAGATACATCACATGATCACACTGACAGAACCACGGGCACATAGACACAGGCAACAGAGCATGCACAATGTCGGCACTAGTACAGTGTATATCCACCTTTTGCAGCAATGCAGGCTGCTATTCTCCCATGGAGACGATCGTAGAGATGCTGGATGTAGTCCTGTGGAACGGCTTGCCATGCCATATCCACCTGGCGCCTCAGTTGGACCAGCGTTCGTGCTGGACGTGCAGACCGCGTGAGACGACGCTTCATCCAGTCCCAAACATGCTCAATGGGGGACAGATCCGGAGATCTTGCTGGCCAGGGTAGTTGACTTACACCTTCTAGAGCACGTTGGGTGGCACGGGATACATGCGGACGTGCATTGTCCTGTTGGAACAGCAAGTTCCCTTGCCGGTCTAGGAATGGTAGAACGATGGGTTCGATGACGGTTTGGATGTACCGTGCACTATTCAGTGTCCCCTTGACGATCACCAGTGGTGTACGGCCAGTGTAGGAGATCGCTCCCCACACCATGATGCCGGGTGTTGGCCCTGTGTGCCTCGGTCGTATGCAGTCCTGATTGTGGCGCTCACCTGCACGGCGCCAAACACGCATACGACCATCATTGGCACCAAGGCAGAAGCGACTCTCATCGCTGAAGACGACACGTCTCCATTCGTCCCTCCATTCATGCCTGTCGCGACACCACTGGAGGCGGGCTGCACGATGTTGGGGCGTGAGCGGAAGACGGCCTAACGGTGTGCGGGACCGTAGCCCAGCTTCATGGAGACGGTTGCGAATGGTCCTCGCCGATACCCCAGGAGCAACAGTGTCCCTAATTTGCTGGGAAGTGGCGGTGCGGTCCCCTACGGCACTGCGTAGGATCCTACGGTCTTGGTGTGCATCCGTGCATCGCTGCGGTCCGGTCCCAGGTCGACAGGCACGTGCACCTTCCGCCGACCACTGGCGACAACATCGATGTACTGTGGAGACCTCACGCCCCATGTGTTGAGCAATTCGGCGGTACGTCCACCCGGCCTCCCGCATGCCCACTATACGCCGTCGCTCAAAGTCTGTCAAGTGCACATACGGTTCACGTCCACGCTGTTACGGCATGCTACCAGTGTTAAAGACTGCGATGGAGCTCCGTATGCCACGGCAAACTGGCTGACACTGACGGTGGCGGTGCACAAATTCTGCGCAGCTAGCGCCATTAGACGGCCAACACCGCGGTTCCTGGTGTGTCCGCTGTGCCGTGCGTGTGATCATTGCTTGTACGGCCTCTCGCAGTGTCCGGAGCAAGTATGGTGGGTCTGACACACCAGTGTCAATGTGTTCTTTTTTCCATTTCCAGGAGTGTATTTTCTACTTCTGACTTTTCATTAACAAACTTTTCATTGAGTTTGATAGAAATACCATCTTCTTGTGGTATCAGTTGCCTTCTTTCCCTTTTAACAATATTCCCAACTGTTTTAATTTTGTTATTGAGGTGCTAATCTAAGACATAATGCACATACTTCTGGACTTTTTAATAACTCTTCTTAATATAGCGCAGCGGTATTTATAATGTTTGACTGTTTCTGGATCATTACTCCTTCTAGCTATAAGATAAATTTCCTTTTTCTGTTTACAAGATATCACTCTAGTAAGCCATGGCTGTTTACCTGGTTTCTTACAATTATGATTTACTGTTTCCTTTAAGGAAACTGTTTTCAAATACACTCACAATAGTATCATGAAATACGTTAAATTTTCAATTAGCATCAGAGCCCCTGTACACCTTATTCCAGTCTAACTGTTGCAAGCTTTCCCTAAAATTTGCAACTGTTAAATCATTAATTTACTTACTTACTTACTCCATGGCACTACAGTCTGCTGAGGAACTGCTCAATCACAGATTTCCAATTGTCTCGGTCTTGAGCAAGCCTGCACCACCTCCTCACTCCCACTGCTCTCAGGTCGGCTTCCACATCTTCCAGCCATCTCACATGCAGTCGTCCTCTCCTTCTTCTATCACCAGGATGTCCTATCATCATCCTCTTCAGGGCCCTTACTTCTGTCACACGCTGGACATGCCATAACCATCTTAGCCTTCCCATTTTGATTGAGGTTACCAAATCAGGTTCTTTGTACAGAGCCCTTATTTCTTCATTAGTCCTAATTCTCCATATCTCACCTTCTTTTACAGGACCAAAAATCAGCCGCAGCACTTTCCTTTCCCACCTATTTAGCTCCTTCTCCGAAGCCTCCATCAGGACCCATGCCTCACTGCCATACATAAGGAAATGGTTTGATCACTGTTTTGTAGAGTGTCAGTTTTAGTTTCCTACTCAGATTCTTACTTTTGAGCATGGTATATAGTGCTCTATATGATCTGTCAGCAGCCTTAATTCAGTTTGTTATATCTCCTTCCACTTTGTTTTCTTATTGCTGATCCAAGGTAAATAAAGTTATCTACTCTTTCAAAATTGTACCCTTCTAACTGTAGATCGTCTGTGTTTCTTCTAACTATCTCAGCTACCATACTCTTAGATTTTTTCTCACTAATTTCTAAATCAAGGTTTTTGGCAGCGGCTTCAAACTCTTTGAAGGCTAATGTGTGCACTTCCATACTTCTATCACTTATCACTACATCATCTGCATAGGCTAAAATTTGCAGTAGTCTATTGTAAATATCGCCTCCTGGGTTTGTGGTTATTGATCTTACTGCATTCTCAAATACCAGGTTGAACAGTAATGGGGATAATGGGTCACTCTGTCTTTGGCCTTCTTCCATAGGGAATGATCTCGACAGACATCCCTGAACTTTAACCTGGCTTGGCGGCAAGTGCGTGATTGTAGGTAAGTTCGACATGGGGAGTATGTGATCACTCGACAGAGTGCATGAGACCGGAGTAGAGGGCGAGGTCGGAGAAGAGCTCGACGATTGGAGCTGAAAGTCACTCGACTGAGTGTGTAAGTCCGACGTGGAGGGAGTGGTCGGAGCGTCGTGAGCCACGACAGTGAATGGTGTGGTCGTGGCCTGAAAGGGGGATAGAAGCAGGCTCAACATGAGCAGGCTTAAGTCTGTTGAGAGAGACTGTAACAGCTGAATCTTTTATCTGGATGTCATAGGTGTTGGCTGAGTGCCGGAGAACTCGGTACGGGCCGGTATATGGAGGTTGGGGGAGAGCACAGACAGTGTCATCTCGGAGCATGATGTATTCGCAATTGTTCAGAGATTTCGGGACGTGAACCTTAGGGTGGGATTGGCTGGCGGGTGGAGGGATGTAGAGGTTGACGAAGTGATGTCTGACGCGGTCCATGAAGGAAGGTAAGTCACACTGAGAGAGAAGCGGAAGGGCTCACAAGTTCGCCAGGGAGAACAATGTTCTGGCCGTATATGAACTCTGCTATTGTGCCTTTGAGGTCTTCCTTATAGATTGCACGAATGCCGAGTAGCACAAGGGGAAGGGCCTCCATCCAAAGAGAGTCGTGGCATCGAAGAGCCATCTTGAAAGTGCGGTGCCAGCGCTCAACTAGCCCATTACTTTGCGGGTGATATGCTGTGGTATGGATGCGCCGGATGCCACAAATCTCGTTGAACAGGGCCGACTCAAATTGTCTGCCCTGGTCAGTAGTGATGATAGCTGGACATCCAAAACGCAATACTCATGACTCGACAAAAGCTCAAGCAACAGTTTCTGCCATAATATTGGGGAGGGGGACAGCCTGGACCCAGCAAGTTGTTCCATCGATAGACGAGAGAACATAATAAAAGCCATTAGAGGGGGGGGGGGAGAGGGCTGACAATGTCAATATGAATATGCTGGAAACGCCCAGGAGGGATCGAACAGGCGTCGAGGGGGGGGTGAAGTGTACTTGTGTACCTTGCAGCGTTGGCACACGATGCAGGAGCGTGCCCATTGCTGGCAATCCTTGTTGACATTTCTCCACACAAAGCACTCCGCTATGAACACTGGGGTGAGCTAAATTATGCAGCGTGTTGAAGACAGCTCGATGGGGCGTGGTTGGGATGAGGGGGAGTAATGTGCCCATATGGTCGTCGCACCAAATCTCACCAGAAATGCCAGGGAAGGTGGTGCGGATGAAGTGTAGTGAAGAGGTAGAGTCTGACATCAGGTTTAGTGTCTCCTCGTCGGCGGGTTGAAGGTTTGGCAGTTCAGAGAGGTCAAACAGCGAATGGACGTCATCGACTCGTGAAAGGAAATCAGCAACTATATTGTCAGCACCCTTTATGTGTCTGACATTAGTGGTGAACTGAGACTTGTCAGGTAGGCAGTGGCTGGCGAAATGGAGCAGTGATGCATCGTGTAGCTTGTCAGCAATCGTTATTCTTTGCTCGACAGGTTCAGGAGGCCTTTGAGCCAGAGGAAAGCGGAAGTGAGGAGATAGTTTATCAGACCAGTTGGCGAGGAGAGCTGTGTGAGAGAATAGATCGGCGCTGACCAGGGCACGAAGCCGTCTCCAGAGCTGGGAAGGTTTGTCGTTGCCTAGTTGCTCGACGTGGAGCACTTGCCATATTGCTGCCTCAGTTGACCGTGCAAGCCAACATAGAACTGTCTCTTTGGCTAGAGTGTACTGCGTAGATGAGTTTGGGGCATCGACCAGGTCAGCAATCAAGTCATCCTGGTAGTGCAGGTGGGTGATGAGGCACAGAAACCTGGTTGACCAGTCGAGTTTGTAATGGTCGAACACTTCATCAGTAATTTTGAATCAGATTGTGTGTCAGGATTAAATGGCGGCAGCGTTGGTAAGTGTTGTAGAATGTTCGGAAGAACAGGTTGAGTTGAGTTCGTCGGGGCACTGCCTGAAACAAGCTGTTGTTGCTGTAGTATTCCAGGAGAGTGTGCCTCCAGGGGATGTGGCAATGATGGCTGTTCTTGTGGCAGCGTGAAGGTGACACGTTGTGGTTGAGTACGATCCGTCACGATGCGGAAGGCCGACGCGGATGTGACACCATAATGTGTCGATTGCGGTTGCGGCAACTCATCATGTTGCGGATGTGTTCGGATTGACGCGTCGCGGAAGACCGACATGGAAGTGGCACCGAGATGTGCCAAGCATGGTACCGAAAGCTCGACTGGAGCCGGCGCGTGGGCGACAGGTGAGAAAAAGTTCAAAGTTTGAGAATGCATGTTGGTCTGTGGAAAGCTCGATGTATGATCAGAGCTGGGGCCACCTGTGTTGCAGGAAGGCTGCGGAGGTGCTGGCTGTCCAGAAGCACAGTGTGGGAAATGATGCCGAACATGGGACGGAATGTGTGAAAGTTCACTGTTCATAGTCCATAGTCACTCCACTCAAAACGGTGTGCGGATAAGGTGAATGTCATGGCACAAAACACTGAGGCGTAGCAGTGGGACATAGGTGGAGGTCAAGCACAGATAACAAGTTATTGTTCCAGTTGCAGGCCGAGGTATCGAAGTAGGAAGGCAAGTGCTGATGCTGAACCGAGGCAGGCGCGGACGTGGTCGAATGCTGAGTAGTTTGACCTGTGAACGAAGCAGTTCCGGCCGTGTGGCAGGTATCCGTGTGGTACTGCATGGATTGCGGCGTCGCAGATCGTTGTCCTGGCGGTGGCAGGTTGTCCAACGAAGCATTTGCAGAAATTGGTATTGATCCTGCACTGCACGGAGATCAGTAAGAGGTAAATGCACAGTTGATGAGGGAGGGCACATGTGGTGGGAACAAAGGCGTTTGATAGCCGGAGTCATGCACACTCCTAACCTCACTTATTACTGCAGGCTCGAAAACGTCCGGTGAAATCGGCGTAATCGTCGAGTGAGACGCATCGTGTTGTAGTACTGGCGGGTGTGCATCGCCTGCAACATAATGCATGTTGATCACAAAATCCGGCGTTAGGCGTTGGGCTGAAGTCATTGCTCGAATGCTGTGTCGATGTAATACGCGCGAAAATAACCGACGCGGAGGTCGCGGACACAGTAAAACGGCGAAAAAGGAAGATGTTACAACTCGGAATCACCAGTGAGGAGGAAGTTCGGGTCGGTTACACCAAACAACACTCCCATTTTGCAGTAGTTCGTTTATCACTTGAACACATCAAAGGCTTACAAAGAACTGACATGGCGGAACTGCACAAAGATAATGTTTAGCTTAGTTCAAAGACGATACTCAGATCGATGCTGATGTCGACCTGATCGTCACCACAAGTCAAATGTTTTTTGGAAATCGAGAAATAACGTGTCAGAAAGTATAACATAAAAAATTTGAATATAATACTTATTATCATCATAATTTGTCAGGAGATTCTCAGAATACTTGAATATATTACAGTAAACTGGAGCTGCAAATATTTACAGAGTTTATACACTGGCAGGATAAAGCATAATTTATGCACTTTTAATAAATGTATCATGCACAGAATACTTGATCCTGACTATTGTGACCAAGTGCTGTCAAAAATGAAATATAGCAGAATTTTTACTTAAGCTCGTCTAACAGTCCCTGCATAGTCGGAGTTGCCTATCAAAAAGTCTTCCAAACACTCTGTAAATGGTGCTGTATCTGAAACCAAGTTTTTAATGTTAGCTGACTTGCTGTAAATTTATTGAAAATGTGTGTTCCTGAATATTAGACCCCTTTTTGGACCAAGGTAAGTGATTTTTAGGTGTTTAAGTAGCTTGTTGTTCTTATTCCTAGTATTGATATTATGTATTAAGCTATTGGTTGAAAATAATTGCAACAAACGTCATTAAGAAATAAATATACTAGGAAGCAGTGGTTAGAATACAATGTTCCTTGAACAGGTCTCTACATGATGTTCTTGAATTTGTACCACAAATGATATTTATTACATACTTTTATATGCTAAAAACTTTTGCTTGGTTTGATGAGTTATCCCCAAAATATGATCACTTATGACATACATAGTATGTTATGACATACATAGTATGTAAGTTTTTTTATATTTATGTCTCCTACATCTGACATCATTCTCATTGCAAATACAGACTTGTTTAGGCGCTTCAACAATTCTATGTGGTATGCCCTTTCCAACTGAATTTATTATGGAGTTATAATCATAGAAATTTAACTCTCTCAACCTTATCGATCTGCATATCTTCGTATGTTATACACATGCTGTAGCTGGAGAAATTGAGCAGATTTCCAAATCTCAAATAAAACTTGGATTAGCGTACTCACACTTTCCCCAATAGGACTATCTTGTGCAGGAGTAAACGAATCTATCACATTACATATATTTTGTGTTGTATTACAAGGCTGTACACTTATTCTATTAAGTGAACAGCACAAGAAATTAAACTTCGAATTTAAACTACAATATTCAGCTTACATATTACTTCATATTTAAAAATGCGTGTTGTTAACATTTTACTTAAACAACGGTGTGGCAAAGTTTTGCATACTATGTGTTGCAGCTGCGAGGATAATATTTCTAATAGTGACCGATAACCTACATACGTATAATATGAAACACTAATAATCATTCAAACATCAACTGAAATGTGCCCGCAGTTAATTAGCTAAGGTTTGTCATGATTCATACAACATTCCTGCCATTTTGCACTACTCACAGTTATACTGATAACTAAACTGATGGATTCTTTTTTCCCCCTTTATTGTGATTTCATTCCCCTGCCCCATATGGGCAGTGGCAGCGACGCAATCTGCCGCTCTTCAGCTGAGTGACATTACAGCTAATGAAAGGCAATAAAAAGGGGGAAATAAAAGCAGAGTAAGGGGAGACAATGGAGGTACAATATGCACTGACACTAGGATTTTCATGGGGGGACAATTAAAAAAGTCTAAATAAAGTAAAAAAAACAAAAAAAAGCACAGTTGGTGATTCCTAGAGCACAAAAAGACACTGAAGTCACACTCACAGGTTAAAAGTTGGCCACAGTATTAAAGCACTCCAGAACAAAGACACCTTAAAAAGACTTTAAGAGATGAAGCACCACAACAAAGAATAAAAACTGCCAGGGGGAACCTGCCAAGGGAGAGGATAGAAAAAGAGGAGAGAGCAAGGTGCAGCAGGGGAGGGGGTGGGATGAAAAGAATAGGGGGATCAGGGGGTGCACCAAGAGGCAGGAGACAGATGGGACGGGAGATGAAGAGGGAAGACAAGGCAGGAGGAAGTGCAGAGACACTGAAGGGGACCACAGGAGATGGAGAGGGTGTAGGAGGGGGAAAGCCGCTCAGGGGAAGGGAGGGGGAGGAGAGGAAGCCCTGAGGAGGAGGCACGAGGAAGGGGGTTCGAGTTGGTAGGAGGGGTGGACATCAGGGTGAAGCTCATCATCCGGGAGGGGTAGATGCTGGAAGTTGTGTTGGGAAAGGAGGTGGAGGGTGTGGAGATAAAGAGGGGCGGGACTCAACGGTAAAGGTGCAGCAACGGGCTGTGGGTGGTGAGGAAGGGGGACACCAGGGGGTTGGGGGGATCGAGTCGGCGGACAACATACAGGGTGCGGATGTGTTCAAGGAAAAGGAGAAGGTGGGGGAAGGGGATGAGGTCGTAGAGGATGCGCATGGGAGATGGAAGGTGGATACAGAAGGTGAGGCACTCGAGGATTTAGAGGGCGTTATAGAACCTGACAGGGACAATAATCCAAGCAACGCTGGCATAACAAAGGATGGGGCAGATCAAGGATTTGTAGGTGTGAAGGATGGCCGGACAGGAGTTTCGGAAGGTGGAGTCTGTTGTGCGATTTGTGTTGGATTGTAAGGAGATGGGGAGTCCAGGTGAGGTGGCGGTCGAGGGTGAGGCCAAGGTATTTGTGGGTAGGAGTGAGGTGGATAGGACGGCAATAAATGGTTAGGTAGAAATCATGGAGACGGAAGGTGAGGGTGGTACGTCCTATGATGATCGCCTGGGTCTTGGAGGGGTTGATACGAAGGAAACTGATGGTTTCCACCTACGTCGTTATTTAACTGTAACCCTGTCGGAATATTTGGTAATCGGTAGTGAAAAATAACTGTTAAAATTAACGGTTATCAAAAAATAACTGGAACCGTGATAACGGTTACTCCAGAATAACCATTTGGCCCATCTCTATGGTACAATGAGACATACCCTATGCCATGCACCTATGGGGGTTTGCAGGATGTAGATGTGCGCTTCACTGCTTTTCAGGAACGCTTCGAACTCTGGTTCTGGTACGTTTCTGCTTCGGTAAACCATGACTTTACTGTACAATCACGGAACAAGAACTTCACTGTATTTACCACAGTCTAACATAACAGTCGCGACACTTCGCCTGTATTTTGTTGCTACAGCGCCAGCAGCGCCCCAAGCGGCCGGCAGGTTGAACTGTGAGTTCGGCGCGATCGTGAAAGCGAATAGTGATTGTTTATTTTGATTTATACAATGGTTTTTACCATCGGGAGCGTTTGTAGCGCAATAAATTGCAGCAACAACAGGATGAAGACACAACAGCTGTCTTTTTTTAGGTTTCCTAAGGATCCTGGAAGGTATATATCATCATGTACTGTATCGTCAGGATTCACTTGCAAACTATATGTGTATAAATGATGAATGTTTCGTTTTAGGAGCAGAAAATGGTTAGTTAATAGCAGACGAGAAGACCTTATGAAGAAAGACCCAGTTTACCTGTACAATAATATTAGCTTTTGTTCGCTACATTTCGAAGAAAACCGGTTCATGAACGCAGATAATAACAAACTCGTTTGGAATGCAGTACCCACACTGTTTGACATTCCAAATAAACCCCCTCAACTGACGACGAAGAAGAAACTGCCACAAAGATTCGACAGTCAATCTAAAGCTGTAAAACAATCCTATGACACAGAAGCAGCCAGTTCGACTCTCCATGTATCAGTGCCAGATTCGTGTGAATCACCAACACAGACCTGCTTTGACGATGAAGTGGTTAAATTAAGTGCAGCTGTTCGTGTCTTACAAAAGCGTGTGAAGTGTCAGAATGTGCAGAAGCGAAACTATTACGGGACAGGGAAAGTGCCTACAGACAGATTGTTTGAAAATTATTCAAATATTTGGTTTTTCGTGAAATGTAATGTAATCAGCTCATTATAGTGTTTTTAGCATTTGTCTCCCACTATTTAGCAGTTGCTTGTCGCAACAGGCGACAATGACAAACACAGTAAGCTTACATAACGATAAACGAGCTGTCGATCGCTTTTGCATGTAGAGGTACGTGTCTGTGCTTCTTACATGTGAATCTGTGTGTTTATATTCTTTTGATATCAACGTGGTAAGCTGCAGTTCTGTCCGATGTCACAAGTGTTTCCTCACGAATGTGTTGTAGCTTGCCACTCTATTCATGGTTTTTGTCCATACTTGCGCATATTTTAGTATCATTTTTAGAAACGTATATGCCTTCTGATACTACACAAACTCTTGGAGGCAAGAAAATAACTCGAATAAATCGGAAATTACGTAGGAAATGGATGCAAACAAACATTATGCTTACGACGCGTCTGACGTTCACCTTATCCACCGCTTGGAGCGCTAGTGTCGCTCCATCTGTCAAACGGCAACAACTTTTACAGCAGAGTGTCGCGACTGTTATGTTAGCCTGTGGTCTTTACTACGTAGACGCTTCCGGATAGTGCATCTTTCTTCGGATATCTTTGTATTTGTTGGGCGTAATAGTGATCTCTGAACTAATGTTTACGTTAAGAAGCTCGTGTTCTGTAGTCTGTTCACTGCATAGTGATGTTTAGACTTTTGGCGTTAGAGTAATGGATGTCGTAGTAGCTGTGACCGATCGGAAAACATGTCAGAATATGATATTAGAACTGAAGTCAATAGGAATTCATGATAGCAGATACCCTGTGCAGAAACTCGATGGCAACATGTTGGGTATTCCAATCAAAAACGATCTAGAAATCGTTAAGAAATATTTGGTTAGTGACAACAAATATGAAATCCAAGGCAAACCATTTTATCTTAAGAAGTGTGATGAAGTTTTTTTAGTTGCAGCCAGTACCACTCCGGCAGCGAAATTGAAAACTAACGTTAAGCAGTTGTTGGATAAGAAAAATGTGCCAATAAGTGCAGAAGTGGAGAGAGAAATTCCGGAAAAATGGGAGAAATATGGTGATACTGTAATTTTTGGTAATGATAAATCTTTCGAAAGTGATGTCTGGCAGTCTCGTGTCGGTAACGAGTTGTGGCTTGTCGTGTGTGATACCTTGAAGGTAAACAGAGTGGCAATAAGGAAGCGGATAAAATCAGATTGCTATAGGACACCAAGAGCAGAGCTTGTTTGGGGAAATTCCTCTTGGGTAACACATACTGATAATGGAATAAAGTACAGCTGGAATGTAGAAAAAAATATGTTTTGCGCCGGTAATGCACCAGAACGGCATAGGGTCGCAGGATTTGACTGTAGAGAAGAGGTAGTTGTAGATATGTACGCTGGTATTGGCTATTTCACTTTGCCATACATTATACATGCTGGCGCGAAAACAGTGCATGCTTGTGAGTGGAATCCTGATGCTGTTGTTGCATTACGATATAATTTATCACAAAATAATATTGTTGAGAAATGTGTAATTCACGAAGGAGATAACCGTGTTGTGTGCCCTGTTGGTGTCGCAAACCGTGTTAACTTGGGACTTCTCCCATCTTCTAAGAAAGCTTGGAAAACAGCTTGTGCTGCTCTGAATCCAGTTTCTGGTGGAGTTTTACATTTACATGAAAATGTCACTTCTGGTAAACCCAAAATTACACATGAGGCTACGGGTAACTTTGACAAGGATTTGGAAAAGCAAACTTGCATGAACAGTAACTGTAATACCTGTGTGCAATTAATATCAACATTGTCAAAGCAAGAGGAAACATTTTGTGATGCTTGTAGCACATCATTCTGTTTGCAGTCAGATAATATGAAGAGTCAAGTGCTCAACAATATAAATTTCAGGTGGAAGAAAGTTGAATGGAAAATGTGGGCTTTACATACCTGTCATACCATCTGTACATTACTCCACACCATACATGGTCAAAACCACCCTTGGGAAGTTTCTGTTCAGTGTCTTCACCATGTGAAGTCATATGCACCACATGTTGACCATCTTGTTCTTGACTTAAAGTGTATTCCTTTGATTGGATCTGTGTAGCTTTCTGCATCAAACAAAATTGGTCTTTTTGTAACAGTTCATTTTTATCACACTGTAATACATTTTGTGAAACCTGTACTTCGTGTTTACCTGTTTTTCCCCATCTCATCGTATCCTGTTCTGGACTTTACTGAACAAGTAGTTATTATTACTACTATGTAATTATGTGGTATGTTTTCTCTGTTTCAAAAAAGAAGACTATGTATGTTCTATAAGTTTCTTGTTGTACTTGATGGTTATTGTGTATGTTGATACAATACATATTGTATGTATCTACCATGAAGTGTTGTAAATTAGATGTCAGTCAATGTATTGCAAGCATGAGCAAGGTGTAAGAGTTCAGACATCGAGCATGTATTCAGGAGCAGATAGGTTAATGTTTAGCTCTTGATGTTATGATCATTTTCCATCACATATTTGAAGGATGTCAAGTAGGGCACCATAATATCTTGGAAAATTCCACAGTTGAATTCCTTTTTAACCAATGAATACTTGTGTACTGTCAGCAGTTGGTTATTTTGTTGTTGTAAGGGATACTGTTTATCTCCATATTTTATTCTGGCCAGGCATAATTGAAAATGCTGCTCGCTAATAAAATTGTTCTCCGATTTCCAAATGATTACACACAAATTAAACATATTTGTTGATGAGCTCAAATGGGAGTAACTAATTCAGTCACACTTATGAACCACCAGTTTCTCTAAAAGAAAGAAAATTCTATAGCACATGTCTAGGTACGGTCAATAATCATTTTAAAGAGTGTGATATCACAGCTGTCAGGTTACCCAAAATTTCTTAGAATTTATTCATAGCAACTGTTACGTATTATTGGGACCCCATTCAGTACTGTGAACTTTAGTTTTTATTGGAGCATCATACTAACCCCAGAAATTCATTCCAAAAATTGTTCTTTGAAGAATTCAGCCTCTAATGCTCAATTTTCCTGAATTAGAGCTGTTTTTTCCTGTAAGTGTCTGGGATGACTTAATTCAGTAAATCGTTTACTGTTTAATCCTTATTTTGTTATGTTTTCTCATAGTAGAGCACACATTTTAAGAACAACCTCTTCGTTATTATTGGGGAAAATAACTGATTTAGGCCTACATGTTATCTCAAAATTTTTCCCACTGAACTGAAAATGTGTTACCTGTTCTGATGTCTGCTGCTGTTATGTGGTACACAAACTTAGAGCATTGTTATAACTGCAGTGTTACAGTACTCCAGACTTACCAAAATGCTCCCAAGGTGCGATCTTTTACAAGTGACTATTGTGATCAGAAATAGCTGACAGAATTCATGATTGACACAATTCTTAGGTCTTAATTGGCCACTGCCCAGTCGACAAACATAGAAAGGTCAATGTAGGCTAAATTAGATAATGTATTTGAGGAATCCCAAGAGGAACCTTGACTAGAGATTGTAGTACAGCACAAATGACATTCTGACAAGTTAATCTCACACTTTACTGGAGGAAATCTATTCTGATACCAATCCATTGGTGTTTAGTCAAGATCCAGTAGTAGGCATCTTAGTAGTTTAGAGAGATACCTTCAGTGCCATGCTTGCTTATAGGTCATGAGATTGCAATTAAAGTCCTGGACTCACTCTACCAGTGCAAGATGCTGTCATTGTACATTACCTACCAATCACACCACTGGATCAAAGGCATACACTCAACTTTTTATTGTTATAAGAATCTTCATAGTGAACGCATTATTGTGGCCAAGATAGATACGAAGCCCACACCTACTACAGTAGTACAAGTTTATATGCCAACTAGCTCTGCAGATGACGAAGAAATTGAAGAAATGTATGAGGAAATAAAAGAAATTATTCAGATTGTGAAGGGAGACGAAAATTTAATAGTCATGGGTGACTGGAATTCGAGTGTAGGAAAAGGGAGAGAAGGAAACATAGTAGGTGAATATGGATTGGGGGACAGAAATGAAAGAGGAAGCCGCCTTGTAGAATTTTGCACAGAGCACAACATAATCATAACTAACACTTGGTTTAAGAATCATAAAAGAAGGTTGTATACATGGAAGAACCCTGGAGATACTAAAAGGTATCAGATAGATTATATAATGGTAAGACAGAGATTTAGGAACCAGGTTTTAAATTGTAAGACATTTCCAGGGGCAGATGTGGACTCCGACCACAATCTATTGGTTATGACCTGTAGATTAAAACTGAAGAAACTGCAAAAAGGTGGGAATTTAAGGAGATGGGACCTGGATAAACTAAAAGAACCAGAGGTTGTACAGAGATTCAGGGAGAGCATAATGGAGCAATTGACAGGAATGGGGGAAATAAATACAGTAGAAGAAGAATGGGTAGCTTTGAGGGATGAAGTAGTGAAGGCAGCAGAGGATCAAGTAGGTAAAAAGACGAGGGCTAGTAGAAATCCTTGGGTAACAGAAGAAATACTGAATTTAATTGATGAAAGGAGAAAATATAAAAATGCAGTAAGTGAAACAGGCAAAAAGGAATACAAACGTCTCAAAAATGAGATCAACAGGAAGTGCAAAATGGCTAAGCAGGGATGGCTAGAGGACAAATGTAAGGATGTAGAGGCCTATCTCACTAGGGGTAAGATAGATACTGCCTACAGGAAAATTAAAGAGACCTTTGGAGATAAGAGAACGACTTGTATGAATATCAAGAGCTCAGATGGAAACCCAGTTCTAAGCAAAGAAGGGAAAGCAGAAAGGTGGAAGGAGTATATAGAGGGTCTATACAAGGGCGATGTACTTGAGGACAATATTATGGAAATGGAAGAGGATGTAGATGAAGATGAAATGGGAGATATGATACTGCGTGAAGAGTTTGACAGAGCACTGAAGGACCTGAGTCGAAACAAGGCCCCCGGAGTAGACAATATTCCATTGGAACTACTGACGGCCGTGGGAGAGCCAGTCCTGACAAAACTCTACCATCTGGTGAGCAAGATGTATGAAACAGGCGAAATACCCTCAGACTTCAAGAAGAATATAATAATTCCAATCCCAAAGAAAGCAGGTGTTGACAGATGTGAAAATTACCGAACTATCAGTTTAATAAGTCACAGCTGCAAAATACTAACACGAATTCTTTACAGACGAATGGAAAAATTAGTAGAAGCCAACCTCGGGGAAGATCAGTTTGGATTCCGTAGAAACACTGGAACACGTGAGGCAATACTGACCTTACGACTTATCTTAGAAGAAAGATAAAGGAAAGGCAAACCTACATTTCTAGCATTTGTAGACTTAGAGAAAGCTTTTGACAATGTTGACTGGAATACTCTCTTTCAAATTCTAAAGGTGGCAGGGGTAAAATACAGGGAGCGAAAGGCTATTTACAATTTGTACAGAAACCAGATGGCAGTTATAAGAGTCGAGGGACATGAAAGGGAAGCAGTGGTTGGGAAGGGAGTAAGACAGGGTTGTAGCCTCTCCCCGATGTTGTTCAGTCTGTATATTGAGCAAGCAGTGAAGGAAACAAAAGAAAAATTAGGAGTAGGTATTAAAATTCATGGAGAAGAAATAAAAACTTTGAGGTTCGCCGATGACATTGTAATTCTGTCAGAGACAGCAAAGGACTTGGAAGAGCAGTTGAATGGAATGGACAGTGTCTTGAAAGGAGGATATAAGATGAACATCAACAAAAGCAAAACAAGGATAATGGAATGTAGTCTAATTAAGTCGGGTGATGCTGAGGGAATTAGATTAGGAAATGAGGCACTTAAAGTAGTAAAGGAGTTTTGCTATTTGGGGAGCAAAATAACTGATGATGGTCGAAGTAGAGAGGATATAAAATGTAGGCTGGGAATGGCAAGGAAAGCGTTTCTGAAGAAGAGAAATTTGTTAACATCCAGTATTGATTTAAGTGTCAGGAAGTCATTTCTGAAAGTATTCGTATGGAGTGTAGCCATGTATGGAAGTGAAACATGGACGATAAATAGTTTGGACAAGAAGAGAATAGAAGCTTTCGAAATGTGGTGCTACAGAAGAATGCTGAAGATTAGATGGGTAGATCACATAACTAATGAGGAAGTATTGAATAGGATTGGGGAGAAGAGAAGTTTGTGGCACAACTTGACCAGAAGAAGGGATCGGTTGGTAGGACATGTTCTGAGGCATCAAGGGATCACCAATTTAGTATTGGAGGGCACCGTGGAGGGTAAAAATCGTAGAGGGAGACCAAGAGATGAATACACTAAGCAGATTCAGAAGGATGTAGGTTGCAGTAGGTACTGGGAGATGAAAAAGCTTGCACAGGATAGAGTAGCATGGAGAGCTGCATCAAACCAGTCTCAGGACTGAAGACCACAACAACAACAAGAATCTTCAAACATAGTTGATTCCTTTTGTATGTGATGATGTTCCATGCAGATGTCTAAAACATGATAGTCATATTCCCATTAACTAGCAGTTACTACAAGAACTTAATTACACATCAATATATGTTACTTCTGACAAAATTAACTGATATGCATCATAATTGGTTAAAGTAAATAAAAAGAAAGTTGTTGCTTTTTCAGTTATTTGAAATAGAGCTACTCTTTGTCTCTTATTGAATTACAGTTTTTGAATAGTATTCAGTCATTCATATGTCATTTATGAAGAATAAATATAGGAGTAGATCCATAACTCAACATTATGAGACTACATATTTTATTTTTATCTGCATACACATTTCACAAGCCACCATATGGGTATAGCGGAGGGTACCATGTACCACTACTAGTCATTTCCTTTCCTATCCACTCGCAAATGGACTTTGGGGACAAAAACTTCCCATGTGCCTCCACACAAGCCCCAATTTCTATTATCTTCTCTTTGTGATCCTTACGTGAAATATACTTTGGCAGCAGTGGGATTGTTCTGCAATCTGTCATAAATCTCTGTTCTCTAAATTTTCTTGATAGTGATTTGTGAAAAGATCACTGTCATCTCTCCAGGGACTGAAATTTTAAGTTCATAAAACATTTCTGTAACACTTGTGTGTTGATCAAACCTACTGGTAACAAACCTAGCAACACATCTCTGAATTGCTTTGATGTCTTCCTTTAATCTGCCCTGGTGCAGTTCCTTTTTGTGTTGAATTTTATTGCTGAGGAGCAACTTGTCAATGTGACCCTTATTAAAGTAATATTCCTTCTATGCAAGAAGGGTTCGGTAGAATATTGAGATCTGCATAATCAAATTCTTGTCATTCACAGAATATATCAGCTGGATAGTTAGTTAACTGTACCATGACTACAGATATGAAATTGCATATTACTTTTTTATATGTATCAAAGGAAAATTCTTTCAAGAAAATAACTATGTGATAGAATTGCTGACCAGTACTTATCTAAGGCAAAACAAGGAGAATTATTGAGAACCTGGGAGAGCCAGCCATGACAAAACTATTCCAACTAGTGTGCAAGATATGAGACAGTTTTCAAGAAGAATGTAGTAATTCCAAAGAGGACAGGTGTGAATGTCAGCAAACTATCAGTTGAATAATTCATGCTTGCAAAATACTGACACAAATTACTTATAGAAGAATGGAAAAACTGCCAGAAGCTGACCTTGGGAAAGATCAGTCTGGGTTTTAAAGACATGTAGGAACACGTGAAGCAATACTGACCCTACAGTGTATCTTAGAAGCTTGGTTAAAGAAAGGCAAACTTACATTTTTAGCATTTGTTAATTTAGGAATGCTTTTGACAGTGTTGATTGGAATACGCTCTTTGAAATTCTGAAGGTAGCAAGTGGTAAATTAAAAGGGAGCAAAGGACATTAAAGCAAAGCAGTAGTTCAGTAGGCAATGGTACAAGGCTGTTGATGTTATTCAATCTATACATTGAGCAAGCAGTAAAGGGAAACAAGAAGAAATTTGGATAGAGAATTTAAGTCCAAGAAAATGAAATAAAATCTTTGAGATTTTCATATAATCTAGTAATTCTGTCAGAGACAGCATAGGAAGAGTTGTCAAATGGAATTCATGGTGCCTTGAAAAGAGGTTATGATGAACATCAACATATGGGAAACAAGAGCAATGGAACAAAGTCAAATTAAATCAGGCGAGACGTGGTGAATTAGATTAGGAATATGGTTGAACAATAATATGGAAACACTGTAAGAAATGCACACTTGAACATAAATGCAGATCCTAGTCAAGTCCACAGGTTGCGCTGTTGATGATTATTTTGCTATTTGGGCAGAAAACTAACTTATGAAGGCCAAAGTAGAGATGATATAAAAGGCAGACTGGCTGTAACAATTCCAAAAAAAGAGATATTTGTTAACCTTTAATATAAGTGTTAGGAAGTCTTTTCTGGTTGAACAATAATATGGAAACACTGTAAGAAATGCACACTTGAACATAAACGCAGATCCTAGCCGAGTCCACAGGTTGCGCTGTTGTATTTCATCACGAATAGCACCTGTGCAATGTCCTCAATACATAAGTATGAGTAATGGTCAGAACAGTGTTCTGTGTAGTGGTGAGTGCATTATGTCAGAGCTAAGTTAATTTGAACGCGGGCAAATTGTTGGAGCTTATATGCCCAGAGCTTCTGTAATGAAGGCAGCCGAAGTTATTGGTGTTTCAAGGGGCTCTGTATCAAATATTTAAATGGCATACAGGGAGAATGGAAAAACATCATCCACTAAGCTACAAGGTGGATGTGTATGCAGAGTGATTGCGAGAGGCGGTCAGTGAGGATGATTGTGACGAAAAATAAGAGGACAACAGTTGCAAAAGTCACTGCAGAAGTGAATGTTGCACTTGTGAACCCTGTCAGCACTGAAACAACACAAAAGGAGCTCCAGAAGCATGGACTGCAGGACAACCTGGAATTCCAAAACCACTCATCAATGCTGCAGATGCCCATAACGGGAAAGTACAGTGCCAAAGCCATAAAACCTGGACCATGGAGCAATATAAGAAACTCATTTGGTTGGATAGGTCTTGTTTCACTCTGTTTCCAATTTGGGGCAAATTTACATACCAAGATTGAAACATTAAAGAGTATGGTGGTGATTTGTGCAGCCATATTGTTGTATTCCATGGGCCCCATGCTTAGTTTACAAGTTCGCATTACTGTCAAGGATTGTGTGACCATTTGGCTGATCAGGTCCATCCCATGGTTCAGTGTGTGCTATTTAAAGGTGCTGCTGTGTTCCAAGACACCAGGCCCCTGTTCATACAACTTGTATCATCCAGGACTGGTGTTGTGAGCACAAGTATGAATTGTCACATTTCCCCTAACCACAGTCACCAGATCTCAATAATAATCTCTGGTGGAGTACTTTGCAGAGAATGGTGTGTGATTGCTATCCATCTCCATCATTATTATCTGAACTTGCCACTGTTGTTGTTGTTGTGGTCTTCAGTCCTGAGACTGGTTTGATGCAACTCTCCATGCTACTCTATCCTGTGCAAGCTTCTTCATCTCCCAGTACCTACTGCAGCCTACATCCTTCTGAATCTGCTTAGTTTATTCATCTCTTGGTCTCCCTCTACGATTTTTACCCTCCACACTGCCCTCCAATACTAAATTGGTGATCCCTTGATGCCTCAGAACATGTCCTACCAACCGATCCCGTCTTCTAGTCAAGTTGTGCCACAAACTTCTCTTCTCCCCAATGCTATTCAATACCTCCTCATTAGTTATATGATCTAACCATCTAATCTTCAGCATTCTTCTGTAGCACCAGATTTCGAAAGCTTCTATTCTCTTCTTGTCCAAACTATTTATCGTCCATGTTTCACTTCCGTACATGGCTACACTCCATACAAATACTTTCAGAAATGACTTCCTGACACTTAAATCTATATTCGATGTTAACAAATATCTCTTCTTCAGAAACGCTTTCCTTGCCATTGCCAGTCTACATTTTATATCCTCTCTACTTTGACCATCATCAGTTATTTTGCTCCTCAAATAGCAAAACTCCTTTACTGTCTCATTTCCTAATCTAATTCCACTATTTTGCAGGAAAAATGGTATAAGATTACCTTGATGGCCATAGGTGTTCAGTATTTGACCACTCCAAAATGACTGGAAGCTGTTTTGAATGGCAGTGGGTTTCCTGCTTTGTATTAGGCATCATAGGTTTTTTTTTTTTGTGTTTGTGTGTGTGTGTGTGTGTGTGTGTGTGTGTGTGTGTGTGTGTGTTTCCATAGTTCTCTTCAACTCTTGTATTTTTCTGGGCTGTAACTTTGTACAGAAGTGAAACCTAAATGATAATCAGCTAAGACAAGAAGAGAGCAGAAGCTTTTGAAATGGAGTGCTCCACGAGACTGCTGAAAATATGACCAATTTGAGTAACTAAGGAGAAGGTATTGAATCAAAATGGGAAAACATCCTGAGGCATGAAGAAATAATCAGTTTGGTAATGGAGGGAAGTTTGGCAGGTAAGAATTGTAAAGGGATACTAAGACATGAGTACAGTAAGCACGTTCAATTGGATATAGCTTGCAGCAATTATTCAGAGATGAAAAGAGCAGCATGGAGAGCTGCATCAATTAAGCCTTCGGACTGGTGCCCAGATCAGTAACAACTTGCTTTCAGAAGGCAAAACGTATGATACTGCTGATAGACGAATGTAAAAAAAAGGCGGGCCCCTCTCATCCTGGGATCTCGATTCGTCTCTCCATTTTTAATCTTCTCCAAACTATCCCTCTTTCCTCCTCAAGGAAGAAACTACTAGTTTCAGAAGCTAGGCATAGTATCACTTTTTTTCTGTAGCTGATCCATTGTAAAAGTTAACAGAGGCAGTTAAAAAGTTCTACTTAGAAAAGGCAATCAGTAATCTGTGGTGGACTATTTTTCACAAAATTTTTGAAAATAGCTGGCAGAGTGAAAGTTGATTACAATAAATGATTTTCTTACCTCTATTTTTAAATACGGTTGTCAGTGCAGCATATTTGAGACTATCAGGAAATACACCTCATGCCAATGAGTTTGTGTGTTACCCCTAAATAAATCAATTAAAAGTCAGTAACTGACATCAGGCAATGTGAACTTGAACTAAACAGTCAAACGTTGAAAACTTCCTGGCAAATCAAACCTACAAGTTAGACGAGGTTCAAACCTGGGGCCGATGCCTTTCGGAGCCAAATATCCAAGCATGCCTCATGATCCATCCTCACAGCTTCACTTCTGCCAGTTACTCATCTCTTACCTTTCTAACATCACAGAAGTTCTCCTGCATCTCTTGCAGAACTAGCACTTATGGAACAAAGGATATTGCGGTGACATGGCTCAGCCATAGCCTGGGGGTTGTTTCCAGAATTAAGTCTCACTCTCAGGCAGAATGAGCACTGATTTGAAACTTTCTGGCAGATTAAACTGTGTGCTCGATGTAAATCAAAGCCAGGACATTTGCATTTCACAGGCAAGTGCTGTACTGACTGAGCTATCCAAAGTTCTAGGTTCAAGTTCATATCTGGCATACAATGTTAATCTGCCAAGAAGTTTCATATCGGTGCATGCTCTGCTGCAGAGTGAAAATTCATTCTGAATCTTAAGTATTAGTCACACTTTGTTTCATTTGTATATCTTTAGAAGGAAAATGAGAATGTGCACAGCCTATTTGGGGGAAATTGTCACATGACCAGTATTTGAAAAAAAGCAGTGTGACATTGTTAGCACCATCTGCTTACATTTTCGTTACCATTTCCAGAAAGGAAGAATGAAATCACCCCACACTATGAATACCTGGCAAAGGAGCTGAGAGAAGAGACCTTGCTTTATTTATCATTCCTACCTGTGTTTTCTGTTTTATGTCAGTATGTGCTGAAACTAATTCTGATAACCAATGCTAACATAACACGTAAAAGAATGAAGGAGGAAGGTGGTTAAAGGAACACATGGAACTTCTTCAAACTAACCTAAAAGGATGACGGAGGAAGGTAGTTAAAGGAACACATGGAATTTCTTCAAACTTTTGTATTCAATCTGATGATTTTTACAAAATGTTCTTGATACAAGATATAAATTTGTCAAAATATGTGTGCTCATGTTTTGTGGTGACATATTTTAAATTAGAGAATGTAAACATCAGAATGGAAAAGGTGAGGAATGTGCATAAAGCTTGGTTGATAATACTTTACTCCATCAGGCCATAACACAGTATATGCAGTATTGAAACTTGTATCGTGCTGTTATCACATTTTTTCCCATGCACATTAGGATGTATTTTACTATTTTTCAGTTCTAGAGTACCACTCGAAAAATTCACTATGTATCTATTTTGTCTGTTCCTTATTTCACCTATGATAAAAATATTGGGTTATCTGAAGCTACTCTTCTGATTGTGACCATCTGTCAGGAAACAAAAGGTGTGAATTTTTATAATGTACTCGTAGCAAGAATATACCGGGTGATCAAAAAGTCAGTATAAATTTGAAAACTTAATAAATCACGGAATAATGTAGATAGAGAGGGACAAATTGACACACACGCTTGGAATGACATGGGGTTTTATAAAAAATGTCCGACAGATGGCGCTTCATCTGATCAGAATAGCAATAATTAGCATAAAAAAGTAAGACAAAGCAAAGATGATGTTCTTTACAGGAAATGCTCAATATGTCCACCATCGTTCCTCAACAATAGCTGTAGTCAAGGAATAATGTTGTGAACAGCACTGTAAAGTATGTCCGGAGTTATGGTGAGGCATTGGCGTCGGATGTTGTCTTTCAGCATCCCTAGAGATGTCGGTCGATCACGATACACTTGCGACTGCAGGTAACCCCAAAGCCAATAATCGCACAGACTGAAGTCTGGGGACCTGGGAGGCCAAGCATGACGAAAGTGGCGGCTGAGCACACGATCATCACCAAACGACGCCATCTGTCGGACATTTTGTGAACTTCGTTTTTTTTTTGTTTTTTTTTTTTTTTTTTTGTCCTAATAAAACCTCATGTCATTTCAAGCATGTGTGTCAATTTTTACCTCTCTATCTACATTATTAAGTTTTCAAATTTATACCGACTTTTTGATCACCCGGTATTTCCTAATATAAGGTGCCCAAAAACTAAAATGAGCAAATTGAGATAAATAACTTACAGCTATCAGTTTTCCTTGAGTTATGGAAAGCAGAGGGCTATACCACTTTTCCCATAGTCTAACCATTCAACTAAACCAGCAGACTGAATAAAAAACAATAAATGCTTCTTGTTCAGCAATTTGTGCTGCCATGAGCATCATGTGGTGGTGTATATAGTGAATAATGCAACTCGGAGGTTGTTACAGTACTAGAATTTTGTTCTTCTAACTGCTGCCTCCTACCTCAAACATTCTTTAGCCCTCACTCAACTTCTGACAGTGAATTCACTTATCTGAAAACTAATGTAATCTCCATCTCTGGTCAGTGTTCTCTATTCATTGTTGTGGCTATTGTGTAAGAGGAGATTTTTCCAAACATCACACGTATCCAGTTGTAGATTTTCCATTGTGTTGAACAATAAGTATTGAATTAAATCGGCAGTTTCCATATCATGGTTGACTTGTTCAGCCAGTAAGAGCGTTATCTGTGAAAAAGGCCGGGTCTGTTCAGGTCCCAGTCTGACACACAGTTTAATATGCCAAGAAATTTCAGAGACACCTTTGTTTGTGTTTCTAATAATGCATTTAATTTCATAATCTGTGAAGGATTTACAGTAGACATGTTGATGACATGTCTGGAGATCTTGAGAAGTGATAGACTGACAAATAATGTATTAAATCTATAATTTTTGTTTGAGTACCAGAAGAAATCCAAATAATTGTTTCACCAAGTGTGTGCAGTGAATGAAGAACAATACAAAAAGAAGTTTCCCAATTTATAAAATCCAATTAAAACATCTTGGGCGAAGTAAAAATATATACACTGTCACATACTGTACATCTGAGAACAAAACACACACACACACACACACACACACACACACACAAACCTACCTACACCTGTACAGTTCCTCAAATGACAAAACCAAAATGTTTCTTCCTTTTGTGTGTGCCTATCAACAACTCCACGCTTCCCTGAGGTAGTCACTCTTGACAGGACACTCAGTTTCAAAGACCACTTGCTGAAAACTGCTCCCAAGATAAAGTCAAGAAACATCATCTTACGGAAACTCTGTGGCACGACACAGGATCCTCAGATCCAACACTAAGGTCTGCACTTGGACTGGTGTACCCTGTGGCAGAATATTACACTGCAGTCTGGGTCAACACCACAGGAACAATCAGAAATACCCCAACTTTCTGGCTGCCTATTCCCAGCCATATTGCTCCCCCGTTTTTGCACCTTGAAGCTGCTCTCATTGGGAGTTAACAAAAATATCTGGTGATCCTTACCTCCTATTCGTGAGGACATTCCGTACTCAGTAAAAATAGACTTTGCTCCCATCACACACCTCTAAAAAGTGCAAAATCTCTGATAGATGATAGAGTGATGGACAGAAATGGAGCAGAACACTACTACCCAGAACAGCTGAAGATGCCCTGCATCTCGATCACACCTCCAGGGTTTGAAGAGCATCACAAGGTCTGGTTTGTACGAAGTAGAATAATGACAAGTAGTGGAAGATGTGTTGACTCAGTGTGTAATCAACCAGCTGTGACAGTGATGCAGAACGACGAACTGTTCAGCACATCATATGTACGTGCCCAAATCTATCCTTTCCTGGCAATCTGAAGGAGTTCCTGGTAGTATCCAAGGCATCAGTTGTGTATGTTCAGCAATTGGACATAAGCCTGTGACTTTCTGTGCTTTTTAAATTTAATAAATTTATAATCATGACTTTCTTTTCTGTGTGTTAAATATCTGTATATGTATTGTTAAGAAAATGATGTTTCCCTGCATCATAAGATGCTAATCATACGGTAAGCAAATAAATGCTAATATATTTACATTCTACAAAAGCTTTCCACATTTCTGTATTATAGAGAGAGCTACTGTGTTAATAATCTACCACAGAATAGACAATGTTCACTGTATAAGAACAGTACTGTCCAAGAGAGGTGTAGGAAATATTAGGAGAATGTATCGTGTCTGTGTGTTCCCTTGTCATGGGCGGTTCATAGATCCTGATTTATTTTTATTTTTTACTCACTCACTTCCCAATAAAGATCTTCACAGTGTGGCAGAACAATCTAGTTCTCTCTTTGATTCTGCAACTAATGGTTAGGGTACTACAATCACTCTTGCTCAAGCCAGTGAGTGCTCTTGGGTTCCTAGCCTGAGTGGATTCTGGTTTTGAGTGTTCTGATGTAGGGGAAGTATTTATTGGTGTTGCTAAAGTTAGAGGGTTAGTTAGTGGTTGTATTAAAATGTTTGTATATTACATGATATAACTAAGAAATAGATGAAGTAACACATTAATTACATCCATAAATAGTACAAGCAGACAGATACACATTTATGGTGACAGATGTGCACAATGCTGGTATATAGTTCTGTTGGGTTTCACGAGTTAGACCAAACTTGCTTAGAGAAACAATCAAGCAAACTATGTGTTTGTGTTTTCAATAGTTTAGGTTGCTGTTACAAACTGGGATGATACTGAAGTAAATGTTTCATTTTTAGTATGGACTCAAATTGTTTTCCTTGGTACTTAAATATTTCAAATGCCTCACGAATGCCTAATTTTTTAGGATATGTAGAATATTGATGCTTATGAAAAGTATAGTTGCTTCTCACCATATAGTGGAGATGCTGTGTTGTAGATAGGCACGACAAAAAGACTGTCAGAAAGTGAGTTTTTTGGCCAACAAGGACTTCATTGAGAAAAAAAAAAAAAAAAAAAAAACACACACACAGTGGAAGTGTGTCAGAAAGTGAGCTTTCGGCCATCAAGGCCTCCATCAAAAATATACAAAATGCACACACACAACCACGGAGTCTGGCTACTGAAGCCAGGCTATGAGCAGCAGTGCATAATGGGAGAGGCAACTGGATGTTGGGTGTTAAGGAGGAGGCTGGGCAGTGAGGGGGCGGGATAGCAGGAAAGGGGTGAGGGACTGTAAAGTGCTGCTTGTGGGAGCATACAGGGACAAGGTGAAGAGAGGGTAGGGCAGCTATGTGCAGTCGGGAGGTTAAATGGAGGACAGGGGGGGGGGGGGGGGGAGCAGAAAAGGAGAGAAGTAAAAAGACTGAGAGTGTGTTGCTGTAATAGAGGGCTGTGTAGTGCTGGAATGGGAACAAGGAAGGAGCTAGATGGGTAAGGACAATGGCTAACGAAGGTCGAGGCCACTCACAAAATCTGGTGTTGGTTGGAAGGATCCAGATGGCAAACGCTGTGAAGCAGTCACTGAAATGAAGAAAGTTGTGCTGGTTGGTGTGCCTGCAAAGGGGTGGTCCAGCTGTTTCTTGGCCACAGTTTGTTGGTAGCCATTGTCAAGCCCATGTAGAATGCAGCACAGCAGCAGTTGCAGCTTAGCTTGTAGATTACACGACTGGTTTCACAGGTAGCCCTGCCATTGGTGGGATAAGTGAAGCTTACGACCAGAGAGGAGTGGTGGGAGGATGTACAGAACAGCTCTTGCATTTAGGTCTATTACAGGGGTTGGGAGCAGGGTAGTGTAGGGACGGACAAGGATGTAATGCAGGTTTGGTGGGCAGCAGAATACCACTATGGGAGGGGTGGGAAGAATAGTGGATAGGACATTCATCATTGGAGGGTACGGTGAGAGGTAGTCGAAACCTTGGTGGAGAATGTGATTCAGTTGCTCTAGTCCTGGATGGTACTGAATCACGAAGGGGAATTCTCCTCTCTGGCTTTGGAAGGTGGTGAGTAATTCAAGAGATAAGGCATGGGAGAACTGTTTTTGTATAAGATTGGGAGGGAAATTATGATCTGTGAAGGCCTCACCGAGACCCTAGGTATATTCAAGAGGGACTGTTCATCCCTACACATGGTGACAGCCATGGGTGGCTAGGTGCAGGGAAGGGACTTCTTGGTATGGAATGGGTGGCAGCTGTCGAAGTGGATGTATTGCTGGTGGTTGGTAGGTTTGATATGCACAGAGGTAGCCATCTTTGAGAGGGAGGCCAACATTGAGGAAGTTGGCTTGTTGGGTGGAATAGGACCAGGTACAGCAAATGGGAGAGAAGGTGTTGAGGTTCTGGAGCAATGTGCATAGGGTGTCCTAAGCACTGATTCATATCATGAAGATGTCATCAATGAGTCTGAACCAGGTGAGGAGTTTGGGATTCTGGATGTTTAGGAAGGATTCCTCTAGATGGCCCATGAATAGGTTTGTATAGGATGGTGTCATGTGGGTGCCCATAGCCAACCCTATTTGTAGGTCATGCCTTCAGAGGATAAGTAACTGTGGGTGAGGATATAGTTAGGCATGGCGACTAAGGAGGTTGTTGGCTTGGAATCCGTTTGGCATTGGAAAAGGTAGTGTTCAACAGCAATAAGGCCATAGGCATTAGGGATGTTAGTGTAAAGGGAGGTGGCATCAATAGAGATGAGGGGGGCACCATGTGGTAAAGTAACAGGAACTGGTGGGCATGACAACAAACACGCTGTTTGTCCACGTGAATTGCCACTGATAAACTGTGGCCAATAAACAGTTAAACAACCCCATGGCTGAGCACGCCACCCAACACAACGTTCTTCATCTAAATGACTGCTTCACAGACTGTGCCATCTGGGTTTTTCCCAACAGCACCAGCTTTTCTGAAATGCACAGTTGGGAACACTCCTACATTCCTGAAATCATCCTGGTCTCAACATTCGTTAGTAATGTTCCCATTCCAGCACTACACAGCTCTCTATTCCACCAACGTACCATCAGTATTAATACTTCTCTCCTTTTACACTACTCTCTCCCCCCCCCCCCCCCCCTTGCGCTCTGTCTAACATCCCGACTGCATGTAGCTGGCCTACCCTCTCTCCACCTCATCCCTATACACTCCCACAAGCAGAGCTTTACTGTCCCCCCACCCCTTCCCTCCTGCTTACCCCCACCACCTGGCTGCCTCTCCCATCGTGTGCTGCTGCTCACAGTCTGGCCTCAGCAGCCAGAAACTGTGGCCAACTGTGTGGGACTTGCATTTGCACACGCAGGTGTGTGTGTGTGTGTGTGGGGGGGGGGGGGGGGCGCGTGTGTGTAGAGAGAGAGAATGTTTAAAAAGGCGATTCAAACATATAGCTCATAAAATTCTCTGTTTCCAGGCACAAACGTGTGCGCGCACATCCACCAATGGCATTAATAGGTTTTTGGCTCCTAATAAGACATCTTTGCTTAGTTTAGGTTATAGACAGTGTATATGATGTAAATGTGACTGGAAAGGGAGTCTGTGGCCACTGATAGATAGATAAATTATTGTTCACAGGAACAGACTGCTTAATCTGGCTCCACAAAGTGACGAACAAGGAGTTCCTGTTTGGCTGTGATAGAGGCTGCTCACTGAAGTCATAAATGTAAAGCATCCACGCCTTTTTAATTGTAATAAATCCACAAGTTGATGGTAGTATAATCCTCAGCTATGCATAGGGTGAAGAACAATAAATGCGACTGGTTCAAATAATTTATATTTCAAACTGAGCAAAATGAATTCTGATACAACTGAGAAAGAAATTCACAATGTGCTTTGTCTACAATATATTATTATATGGCAGCTAATCAGAGGCAATCAAAAAAGAAAGAGGAAAAATATTTCGGATAGTTTTGAAATATAATTTTGAATAAAAGAGCTTAAAGTGAAATGGACAGAAAGAATGATGAATGAAGAACTCCTTTTAAGAACAGTAGAGAAAGAAAGCATTTTGGTTGGGACACACATCACAAAGAAATCGCCTGCAACAAAGTATCATGAAATGAAAGACTGCAGGGAGGAGGGGGACAGGAAGAACATGTCTTGGAATCCAATGACAAAGTCAGCAGCATATTACAGGAGTTGTACAGGACAGACAAAATTGGAGAACATCCAATTGATACTTCCTGAAAGATAGACGAACCAACGAAGAATAACTTGTTTTACGTAATCAATAGTGAATCAAGACCTTTGAAACTGTTAACATATGGTATTAATGACAGTGAATTCTGCTGTAATATCTTAAGAGATGACCAATGATACGATTCCATAAGTACTCTGAACAAAACCAACATATACTACAGATATCCTTTCTAATCATTCTTTGAGAACAAGCAATTTCTGTACTAGCACCTTTTCCTGCATGCTCTACAATACACATCAACTTGTATGTAATACTCTGCAAGCCACCTAATTGTGCATGGTGGAGGCTACTTTTTGTAACACTAACTGAGCCCTCCAACCCTGTTACACTCGCGAATAGTGTCAAAAGAATGACTGTCGGTAAGCCTCTGCATTGGCTCTAATTTTCTCCTCGTGGTCATTATGTGAGATGTATGTGGGTGGAAAGTGCTCTCTTGAAATTTCAATAGTAAATTTCTCCGTGATGCACAATGCCTCTCTTGTAATGTTTATCGAGCATCTCCGTAATGCTCTCATGCCGACTAAACAATCCCGTGACGAAATGTGCTGCTCTTCGTTGGATCTTCTCTCTGTTCTACAGTCCTATATGGTAGAGATCCCAGATATATGAACAATACTAAAGACTCGGTCAAACAAGAGCCTTATAAGCCACTTCCTTTATCCTCAAGATTCTTCCTACGAATCTTGTCTCTGCCATGCTTTTCCCACTATCCATTTTATGCAGTATTCCACTCAATGTCAATTGGATAGTTACTCCTAGATATTTCACAGCATATACTGTTTCCAGCGATTTGTCATCAATAGTGTAGCTAAACAGATGTGGATTTCTTTTCCTATGTATGCGTAATATGTTACATTTGTTTATGTTCAAGGTCAACTGCCACAGCCTGCACCATTCATCAGTTCTCTGGAGGTCATTCTGCAAATCGTTACTACCTTATGGCATTGCTGCTTTGTTATAGCCAACTGCATCATCTGCAAACTTTCTACTATATCGTTTACACTTCCTTGGGATACACCAGAAATTATCTTTACATCTGTCGATTTTGTTCCGTTAAGAGTGATATGTTCAATTCTGTCTGCAAGGAAGTCTTGAATCCAGTCACAAATCTGCTCCGATGCTCACTAACCACCTATTTTTTTCACTAAACGGCAGTGCGGGGTGGTGTAAAATGCATTGTCTACAGCACTATGGATGTCATGGAGAAACAGAAAAAAAATGGCTCCGAGTACTATGGGACTTAACATCTGTGGTCATCAGTCCCCTAGAACTTAGAACCAATTAAACCTAACTAACCTAAGGACATCACACACACCCATGCCCGAGGCAGGATTCGAACCTGCGACCGTAGCAGTCCCGCGGTTCCGGACTGAGCGCCTAGAACCGCTAGACCACCGCGGCCGGCGGAGAAACAGAGTGAGGCAAGTTTCGCAGGGTCTCTGTTTGGAGAATCCATGTTGATTTTTATAGGGAAGATTTTCCTTCTCCAAGGTGGTCACAATTCTTGAGCATAAAACATGTTCCATAATTCTACAACACATTGACAATATATGTCTATAACTGTGTATATCTGTCCTACGGCCTTTCTTAAAAACAGAAATGATCTCCGCTTACTTCCAGTTGCTAGGTACCCTTCATTGCTCAAGCGATCTATGATAAATTACTGCTAGAAGCAGAGGAAGTTCTTTCGCATAATCTTGTAGAATCTTTAGGTACCTCATCTGGTCCTGGTAGGTGTTTTGCTATTCCACGATCAGTTATCTCAATACCTGCTATTCGTAGTTCGTATGATGATTGAAAGGAGGGACCATGTTACATTTTCCCCAGTGAAACAATTTTGGAAGACCGATTTCAGTATTTCGGCCTTCTCTCCGTTATCTTCTGTTTCAATGCCAGTATGGCCACTGAGTGAAAGAATCAATGATTTTGACTCATTTATTGATTTTAAATATGACCAAAACCTCTAACGGTTTTTACTCAGATTGGTTGACCAAGTTTTACTTCCAAAGTCATTGAACATTTCTCTCGCTGCTCTTCTTATGCTCATTTGTTCAGCTTTTGTTTGTCAGCTAGGACTTTGCTTCTCCTGAATCTGAGATGAAGTTCTCTTTGTTTATGTAGCAGTTTTCTAACACAGCTATTAAACAGTGATGGGTCTTTCTCATTCCTTACGACCTTAGAAAATATATTTCTAGGGCGTATTGCATGATTCCTATGAATTATTTCATTTGTTTTCCACAACTTCGTCCTCATCACCAAAAATTTTATGCCGACTGCTCAGATACTCTGAAATTTGTACCTTGTCGCTCTTCCTAAGCAAAACTATCTTCCTACCTTTCTTAACATTCTTTGCCAGACCCGTTGTCATAGATTCTATCGCAGCCTTACGATCACTGATACTTTTCTCTACATTAAGTGATTTGATAAGCCCAAGATATTACCCTCACAACTTGGTTCTCTATCTGCTCAAAGTAATTTTTGAACAAGACATCCAGAACAATGTCACACAAATCCCTGTCTCTGGGACCAGTTTTGATAGCATAGTATTCCCAATCAATACCTGGCAAGTTGAAGTCATCCTCTATTACAACGGCATGGTCAGCAAAATTATTAATGAAATTCTGCAAGTTCTGTCTGAAGTGCTCTACCAGTAGAGCTCCTGACCCAGGCAGCCTACAAAAGCATCCAATTACCATTTTTGACTGATCTTTGATACTTAACTTCATCCAGATTAATTCGAAATCAAAATCATTGATAACCTCACTAGATTTTATCAAATTTTTTACTTCAATGCACAGGCCATCACCACTGATGACTATCCTAGCCCTACAATAAATATTCCAATCTGAACTTAGGACTTCGTTGTCAGTAACGTTTGGTTTCAACCAACTTTCTGTTCCTAATACTATTTGTGCTTTTATAATCTTCAGAGAGTGAAACTAATTCTGTGACCTTCCCTTGGATGCTCCTGCAGTTTATTACAATCATATTAACCTTTTCCATCTCTCATCTGCGACAATGAATGTTCTGTGAGGACACTGTGGCTAGTGTACCAGGCACATTTTCTGTGGCCCCAAGAGAGGGTTTCTCTAACCTAAAAAGCCCCTTGTGTACACCACATGTACTCTGCTACCCTAGTAGCCGCTTCCTGTGTGTAGTGCGTGCCTGACCTATTAAGGAGAATTCTATAACATACATCTTCAAGAGTGTCCATGTCTGACATCACTGAACCACAGGCTATGGCAGAGTAGAATCCTAGAGTACTAAATTTTGTCATTCAAGACACCAATCCCATTTGGGAACTGTAAAACACTACACCGTGGAATGAACTGTTCCAATTCTATTGATAATAACTGAATACTGTGTGGAACCCAAGAGTGGGCAGTTCTACTGCTTCTAATACTTTCGAATTCTTGAAACTTACAACAACAAAATAGAATTTATTAACAAGTCTTTCTTGGAACAGCAACAACGAATCACGATAAATCATTCTATAAACCTTCAAGGACTCTGTTACAAAAATTTAAGGTAATTTATTTTGTCAAGAAAGGTGTTCATTATTCAACAACATACATTTTCAATAACTTGTAATCAGCTAAAAAAAGCTTAGCTATCAATAAAGTTCACTTTAAGAGGATACTAAAGGACTTATGGGTGGCCAACTCCTCTTCCTAAGTACTACCAACTGAGGAATATACACTATTGGCCATTAAAATCGCTACACCACGAAGATGACGTGCTACAGATGTGAAATTTAACTGACAGGAAGAAGATGCTGTGATATGCAAATGATTAGCTTTTCAGAGCATTTACACAAGGTTGGCGCCAGTGGCGACACCTACAACGTGCTGAGATGAGGGAAGTTTCCAACCAATTTCCCATACACAAACAGCAGTTGACCAGCGTAGCCTGGTGAAACGTTGTTGATGCCTCATGTAAGGAGGAGGAATAGGTACCATGATGTTTCTGACTTTGATTAAGGTCGGATTGTAGCCTATCACGATTGCAGTTTATCATATCGCGACATTGCTGCTCGCATTGGTCGAGATCCAATGACTGTTAGCAGAATATGAAATCGGAGGGTTCAGGAGGGTAATACAGAATGCTGTGCTGGATCCCAACGGCCTCGTATCACTAGCAGTCGAAATGACAGGCATCTTATGCGCATGGCTGTAACGGATGGTGCAGCCACGTCTCGATCCCTGAGTCAACAGATGGGGACGTTAGCAAGACGACAATCATCTGCACGAGCAGTTCGACGACGTTTGCAGCAGCATGGGCTATCAGCTCAGAAACCTTGGCTGCGGTTACCCTTGTACCTGTACACGCCATCCAAACTCTGTTTGACCCAATGCCCAGGCATATCAAGGCTGTTATTACGGCCAGAGGTGGTTGTTCTGGGTACTGATTTCTCGGGATCTATGCAACCAAAGTGCGTGAAAATGTAATCACGTGTCAGTTCTAGTATAATATATTCATCCAATGAATAACCGTTTGTCATCTGCATTTCTTCTTGGTGTAGCAATTTTAATGGCCAGTAGTGTATATTAATATCAAGTAATGTGAATATAGTATTATGTAAAATCTGGCTTCTGCACAATTTTGGTGCAGTGATATAACAATGTATAGGTGTTGTAAGCTGCATTTCTCTTTGATGATGTGTGGCTACAATAGCCTAAGAATTATAGTATGCACCTTGGTGTATTGTAAATTTACACGTTTTGTGAAAGTCTGTTATTACCTTTTAAATGAACGCACCTTTAAGATATTTTACTTTTCCAGATCTGTGAGGACCATTTCACTTGGATCCCTAGAAGGTACGTCAGAATATCTCCTTTTCTGTGTTAATATACTTTGTGTATTCTTGTTTCGTGCAATCTTCTACATCCTTGAAGGTCTCCTCACAATGGATCTATGGAACAAAATATATGTCTAATCTAATAATAACTATTTGTCATGTAGATATCATTCTATAGACGCCTTCATTACCAGGAAAGTAAGTTAGTAAAAGAAAGGAAAATTACTTCATCCAGTCATTGACTCATGTAATGTTTATTGGTGTTCATTGTAATGAAAAGAAATGAAAATCCCTACATCTAAACCATGATGTAAATAATGTTGATTTTAATGTTATTCTACCACTGTAAAATAATAACTTTAAAATAAACTTTCTATAGACTTAAATCAGTGGATTTTCAATAATCTGTTAAACTTAAGTTTAACATTTAACATATTAACCAGTTTTTTCCTTTTTTTCTGCAAAGACAGTGACAAGCCAACTTGTTTCCTTTATGAAACAAAGCTGAAAATTTACCATACAGACCAACCATATCTGTCCATGGTACCTGTAATTAGGTGGCACATCTCTTAATGCCTTCTACACATGCACTTGTCTCTACCTGTGACACATTGTATTTAAACACTTCATAAAATGGGATGAATGAAATAAAATATCAATACAAACAATAATGAAAATTACAGCAGTAAAATGTACAAAAATATAGACAGAAATCAAAAAGTTTAAATCCCCTATACATCTTTACATCACTGAATTTGAAACTTTACAATTAATATGCATTTTTTAATGCCAACCATCACGAAGCACGTTTCTGTCTCCCCAGCCCAATTGATTTTTTTTTTTTCACTTAGTGATGTTGAATGAGCAACATAACAAACAAGCACAGTTAACAAAATTTTACGAAATTTATGGTTGAGAGTGCAAAAAATTATAAAAATTTATAACACTGGAAGTCTTCTCTCATTAGTGGAATCCAATGTTTTGTCGTAAATATAGATTAAGCAAAACAATCACGTATGATGAGCACTTCAGAAACACTAGGCAGGCACGATATATACATCCTTTCATATTCCACGTTTATATACCCATGAAAATAATGAATTTAATGAAAAATAATTATTCCAAAAACTGAATAAAGGGAAAATTGGAACATAATATCCTGACACTGTTTTACAGGTCACTGAAAGTTTTCATACATTACAACATAGGAAGAAACCATGTGTAACACACCCCCATCACCCTACAGACTGCCAGGAACTGGACTTACTCATTTAACATTAAAATTATTTCTGCCAAAATTATTACATTGTTTTTATACTGCAATTGTGTTCTTCCACTCATCACTATCTTTGGTTCAGCATATTTTAAAACAAGTAACTCAACAAATCTAATCTCAACACTAACTGCAATGCACCTTAAAAGTAAGGTCTTACATTTCTAACAATTAGATAAAAAAATAGGTAAATAAATAGTTCTTTTGACACCACTTACTTTCAGTAAGTTATCAAAAATGAAACTAAGAAAAATGAGAAATGTTCTTATGTGCTAGAAAATATCTGACTCAGTGTTATGAATTTCACCAGATGTCCCTTGTATTTCCCAGGAAGTGTTCACATTTTCAGACTATTTATTAAGTGGAAAAATATCAAGGAGTGCATGAAAACTATGCACTATCACGAAATGTAGGGCTTACCCATTCAAACTGTCCTGTACAATGCTTCCGCAGCACAACCACCTACATTCAAAATAATTCATGTGCCATGCATTCTTTAAAGTCAAACACAGTTTCCATACAAAAAAGAAACAACACTGTAATGAATACTGCGGAAAATATTTGCCAGATGACATACGTGTTAAGCACACATGCCAAGTCTCGGAATATATGAACACACAGAATGCAATTGCATTGCAAGTTGCACCTTCACTGAATGACAGTGTCAACTTTGTTAGTGAATGTCCTCACTAAGGTTCACAGTTTCACTTGCACTCTTCATAAAAACACACAATTTCTATTAACTTCAACACCTCTGGCAGTGACACCACTTCCATCACAGTACAATATCCATAAACATGGTGGAAGCAGTGATGCATACGAATTCACACAATAATAAATGCTGAAGTAGTTTCACACTGGCTGTTCCACTTTAGGTGTTAGGTCAAGCATTGTCCTCTTGGCTGGTGGTTCACCACATTCACCTTCAGACTGAAAAACAATCAGAAATTGTGTTGTAACATAGCTTACCAGGGACAGATGAGGATTGGAGGTAACATCTTACATGTACTCCATGTACGTATTCAAAGAACATTGTATAAGAGCTTAGAAGAATCATGCTAAGATAAATGTAATATAATGTTAAGAATGTGATGGTGACTTATATACTGGGCGGTTATAATTAAAGTGCAGCAACTTGCAGAGGTCTACTGTGGGGTGTAATTATCATATCTGGCAGCAAAACGTGGTAAATATGTTAATGTGGAACCAATTTATGCTGGAAAAATATTAGTTCCAGTTTAGGGCACCAGGTGCAAACCCGACACTGCATGGCATCTCATCAATGTCCCTGATGCTCATATTAAACAAATTTTGTTAACTACAATTAATGATAAAAATCAACATTATGCTTTTCTCACATGTTTGACCTTTCATGACAACCTACCGTTCCTTGTCCATTACATATGGCAACATATTTAAACATAATTTTTGCATTCACATCGCCAGGTTTGCACCCGGTGACCACACTGGAACTATTGTTTTTTCCAGCATTAATTGGTTCCACTTTGACACATTAGAATATCTACCCAGTTTTGCTGACATACGATAATACAGTCCACACTGGAACTCTGTGAGTATCTGCACTTTAATTACAATCATCCTGCAAATATCACTGTGGAATGGATTTACGCAATATCTGACATATTTATCATTTCAGGGTACAGCTCAGAGATCAAAATTCTAAAGATGACAGTCTGCGGCACATGGAAGGAAGCAGTTTCATTATCAGACTTCAGTGACAATCCAAACAAATGAAGCTAAAGAATTACATTCAATTAATTTGTGGAAGTTAAAGCATATATAAGAATGACACAGAACTTGATAAATGAATACAAAACATGAAAGTGAATACAAAACATTAAAGCATGGTGACCAAAGAGAACAAAATTTGTTAATTTACAGCTTGTCTCCCCTCAAGCACCAAATGTGTCTGTAAACTCATAAATGATCCTAATAACATGATCCAGTAAATACAAAAAATACAACATAATAACAGTAGCTGTTCTATACATAAGGAATATACAGGGTGTCCCAAAAAGAATGACCCGATTTTAAACAGAATTATTTATTAGGAAGAAGGGCTCAATACCAACAAATTGCATACTAAATTACTCAGAAAAGACAGAAGTTTATAAAAATTCATCATAAATGTTCAATATCTCCTCATTAGCTGCACGGACGACATCTAGCAGATAGCCAAATTCATCCCAAACTGAGCGTAAGGTGTCTTCTGTCACTGAAGCTACAGCAGCTGATATTCTAGTTTTTAGTTAATCATTGTCACGAGGTAAGGGAATAACGTAAACACATTATTTAACATATCCCCACAGGAAGAAATCACATGGTGTTAAGTAAGGGGACCTAGGAGGCCAACAGTGTAAAGCCTGGTCTCACGGTACTGTACGCCCTATCCAACATTGAGGCATGTTGGCATTAAGGAAACTGCGCATGTTGTTGTGCCAGTGCGGTGGTGCTCCACCTTGCTGATAGATGAAATTGTCAGAGTCAAGTTGTGGGAATAACCAGTTCCGTAGCATTGCAAGATATGATTGTCCTGTTACGCTTTCTTCCTCAAAAAAGTAGGGTCCATAAACCTTGCTTTGTGAAACAGCACAAAAAACATTCACTTTTGGTGAATCACGTTTGTGTTCAATTGTTTCATGAGGATTTTCGAGCCCATATATACGCACATTATGAATGTGAACCTTACCGCTAATACGGGAAGTTGCCTCATTGCTGAATATCAACTGTATCCTCTAGAGTAGCATTGCTAAAGTCCACTCACTCCACTTTGTCAGTATCTTGAAGAGCCTGTACAGTTGTAATCGGTATGGTTTGAGGGCTAAATGACGCCATAAAACATGCCACACTGTCATGTGCGGCAACACAAGTTCTCGGCTAGCACAACACATAGACTTGCGGGGGCTCCGCTCAAATGATCGTCGGATTTGTTCCACTGTTTGTTCAGGAATGCATGGCCAGCCAGGACTTTTGCCTTTACAGAGGCATTTCTTCATACTGTTTATACCACCGTCAAATGTTCTTTGGTGGTGGTGGTTTAGCACAAAATCAAATATGAAACACCCACTGAAATGCAATCACTGATGGAGTACGACTAAATTCAATAACACAATATGCCTTCTCTTGCGCAGATGCCATATTGCGCAAGACTGGCTGCACGCTCCAGATCAGTACTCACAGTGACATCTAGTGGATTTTTTCTGAAACTCTAGAGCATGCCGATTACATCTGCTGCTTTAGTTACCTAGTGGCATTTGTCTTAATATTATTACAAGTTAAAATTGGGTCATTCTTTTTGGGACACCCTGTACAATAACAAGTGGTGAGAAATTACTCTTCAGTGGGTGCAAACGCCAAATGAGAAGTCGTTGAATGTCAAATTGGACAAAAATAATTTTCAGGAAGTCTCTGCATAAGTGTATACAAGTACATTTTTGAGAAGTACTGCTACACACACAAGAAACTTCTTTCTAAGAACTGATACTACTTCCAGTGCATAAAACAGCTTTAAAAAACTTCAATAATCAGCAAATTTTAGGAAAAAAGTGATAAATGGGCCCTAATATTTCATCAGCAGTTAACTAAATCATTTGACAATTCCGAACAAACTTATTTCCTTAGGTTACATTTAATTTTCTACATACCTCTTCTTCAATTCCTGGTAACTGTATCTTCGTTTCCGATGCCTCAGAAGGCTAGAAAATAAGAATATTTTTATGTATAAACAGGAAAAAACTGAGCAAAATAAAGTATAAAGTGTTAGATTTTTGTAAGCAATAAGGAAAAATGTGTAATGTTGTAACATTCCTGGATCAAAAAATTATGCATCTACAATTGTTTTCCCTGTTCCTTGTCAAACTACACATTGTGAGAGGGAACCAAATCTTATTACCTGACATAGCAATTGCCCCTTCTTCGTACAGTATTGCAAACTTTATCAATAATAAGCGTGCTTCGAACGAAAGTGCTGAAATAGTGTGGGCGGCTTGGACTTCGTGAACTTCCATATTTTCATCAAATACATCGATGTGTGATCGCAAATGTATCAGAAAATTTGAGGAATTTTTCTTTTTTTTATTAAACAAGTAAAATAATCATAATATTTCAGAAATGACAAATGCGGAGAGATGGCACAAGGTAAAAAACATAACTCCTTACAACATGCTAGACTGAGCAATCTATCAGCAAAGGCATTTGTGTTTTTGAGCTGCTGAAATGTTGCTAACATCACAAATGCACAACTGAGCCTGTGTGTTGTTAAGCAAGACAAAAGTCTTGATTGAAGTAAACAGAAACCTCTCACAAGTGAAGAAATGGAGTAAGTAGGATGACCTCACACATAAAAAAATGGCCCAATGTTTTACTGAAAATGAAGGATGGTGATAATCATTTGTGCACAAAGTTGGGTGACAGAAGGCACAAATAAAATATGGTTCACTATAAAGCAACAATTAACAATCACTGCTCTGATACTGCTTCATCAGGTGACATGAAAAAAATACAATAAAAAAGGGGGGAGGACTAGCTGGCACACCCACAAAAAAACAAGGGGACAGGATGGGCACTCCTGATGTTTTACCATAATCGGCAGGTGTAAACCGCTACATCAGTTGATCTGAAGCTGATTAAGCATACACCAAGTTACAATTTTCTCTGTTATAGCTTGGTACTACAGAACACAGTTATTAATGATGCAAGGACAGCAATGTGATGGTGAAATGGTCACGTCATTTACTCTAATGAGACTTGATTTGATTCAAAAACTGGTAAAGATAACAAAATCACAATTGATTAAGAACAGAAGATCCAGCACCCAAGCAGTATGTCTCTATTGCCTGAGGCTTACTTTGCATGGTAAGACATGTCTTTCCTCAAAGCATTGTTTATTTTCCACCGAGGATTTTCAACTGATGTAAAGTGGGACTGTAGCAATTTTTATGTCTAGCACTGCATCTTGAAGATTGCAATTCTTAATAATTGTGTGTTCTACTGTAAAGAATTTCTATCAAGTTTGGAAAACACTGGGGGTCACAGACCCTTTACCATCTATCTCCTCAGTCTTTGATGTAATAAACAGAGAATGCTCACTATTGAAACGGCCAACATAAGTTTCGTGTAAGTCAAATGCACTCTATCCACATTCATCATTTGGATTTGCAGCTCCTAGTGTTTACCGTGTTTGCAAATAAAATTGTAGGATGTAAGGTCTGCCAGTTATGCAAAACACCGTTTTTTTCCAAGTTCCCGAACATGTTTCAGCACCACTGTGCCATCATCAGTGGGTTTCCGTTTTATTTAATCTGTAATGTGAAGATTTTTACTAAATGATTACAAAATTATGTGGATATTTAGTTCAAACAATAATTCGTTTCTTTTTGTTGATACCTTTACACTTGGTGTGCATGATTTTTCAGGGCCACTTGTGTATTATTTATTACAGGTAACTTGTCATCTGCAACCAACCGATGTTGATGAGAAATTTTGTTGGGAGTTAACCTATCATCTAAACTTAATTCAGTTTGTCATGATATTTCGCACCTAAATTCATTTTTACTTATGTTTTCATGTAGCAAGCCCTTTTATTCTCAGCATCATGGTGAGGTGTCATGATGCACACATAAATATAACACGTATTTTCACAAATAAGGTCGTAAAAGCAATTTGTACTTCACCAAAACACAGTGTAATTGTGGTTGTTGGGGCAACCAACGGTTGCTTCGTCAGGAAAGAAGGAAGGAGAGGGAAAGACGAAAGGATGTGGGTTTTAAGGGAGAGGGTAAGGAGTCATTCCAATCCCGGGAGCGGAAAGACTTACCTTAAGGGAAAAAAAGGACAGGTATACACTCGCACACACACACATATCCATCCGCACATACACAGACACAAGCAGACATTTGTAAAGGCAAAGAGTTTGGGCAGAGATGTCAGTCGAGGCGGAAGTACAGAGGCAAAGATGTTGTTGAAAGACAGGTGAGGTATGAGCGGCAGCAAATTGAAATTAGCGAAGATTGAGGCCTGGCGGATAACGAGAAGAGAGGATATACTGAAGGGGAAGTTCCCATCTCCGGAGTTCTGACAGGTTGGTGTTAGTGGGAAGTATCCAGATAACCCGGACGGTGTAGCAGTGTGCCAAGATGTGCTGGCTGTGCACCAAGGCATGTTTAGTCACAGGGTGATCCTCATTACCAACAAACACTGTCTGCCTGTGTCCATTCATGCGAATGGACAGTTTGTTGCTGGTCATTCCCACATAGAATGCATCACAGTGTAGGCAGGTCAGTTGGTAAATCATGTGGGTGCTTTCACACGTGGCTCTGCCTTTGATCGTGTACACCTTCCGGGTTATAGGACTGGAGTAGGTGGTGGTGGGAGGGAGCATGGGACAGGTTTTACACCGGGGGCGGTTACAAGGGTAGGAGCCAGAGGGTAGGAAGGTGGTTTGGGGATTTCGTAGGGATGAACCAAGAGGTTACGAAGGTTAGGTGGACGACGGAAAGACACTCTTGGTGGAGTGGAGAGGATTTCATGAAGGATGGATCTCATTTCAGGGCAGGATTTGAGGAAGTCGTATCCCTGCTGGTGAGCCACATTCAGAGTCTGGTCCAGTCCCGGAAAGTATCCTATCACAAGTGGGGCACTTTTGGGGTTCTTCTGTGGGAGGTTCTGGATTCGAAGGGATGAGGAAGTGGCTCTTGTTATTTGCTTCTGTACCAGGTCGGGAGGGTAGTTGCGGGATGCGAAAGCTGTTTTCAGGCTGTTGGTGTAATGGTTCAGGGATTCCGGACTGGAGCAGATTCGTTTGCCATGAAGACCTAGGCTGTAGGGAAGCAGCTGTCATAATGGAGGTACTGTTGCTTGTTGGTGGGTTTGATGTGGACGGACGTGTGAAGCTGGCCATAGGACAGATGTAGGTCAACGTCAAGGAAAGTGGCATGGGATTTAGAGTAGGACCAGGTGAATCTGATGGAACCAAAGGAGTTGAGGTTGGAGAGGAAATTCTGGAGTTCTTCTTCACTGTGAGTCCAGATCATGAAGATGTCATCAATAAATCTGTACCAAACTTTGGGTTGGCAGGCCTGGGTAACCAAGAAGGCTTCCTCTAAGTGACCCATGAATAGGTTGGCGTACGAGGGTGCCATCCTGGTACCCATGGCTGTTCCCTTTAATTGTTGGTATGTCTGGCCTTCAAAAGTGAAGAAGTTGTGGGTCAGGATGAAGCTGGCTAAGGTAACGAGGAAAGAGGTTTTAGGTAGGGTGGCAGCTGATCGGCGTGAAAGGAAGTGCTCCATCGCAGTGAGGCCCTGGACGTGCGGAATATTTGTGTATAAGGAAGTGGCATCAATGGTTACAAGGATGGTTTCCGGGGGTAACAGACTGGGTAAGGATTCCAGGCGTTTGAGAAAGTGGTTGGTGTCTTTGATGAAGGATGGGAGACTGCATGTAATGGGTTGAAGGTGTTGATCTACGTAGGCAGAGATACGTTCTGTGGGGGCTTGGTAACCAGCTACAATGGGGCGGCCGGGATGATTGGGTGTGTCGGTGGGGTCAGGAGGTTGATGGAGTCAGGTGAAAGGTTTTGTAGGGGGCCTAAGGTTCTGAGGATTCCTTGAAGCTCCGCCTGGACATCAGGAATGGGATTACCTTGGCTAACTTTGTGTGTGGTGTTGTCTGAAAGCTGACACAGTCCCTCAGCCACATACTCCCGACGATCAAGTACCACGGTCGTCGAACCCTTGTCCGCTGGAAGAATGACGATGGAACGGTCAGCCTTCAGATCACGGATAGCTTGGGCTTCAGCAGTGGTGATGTTGGGAGTAGGATTAAGGTTTTTTATGAAGGATTGAGAGGCAAGGCTGGAAGTCAGAAATTCCTGGAAGGTTTGGAGGGGGTGATTTTGAGGAAGAGGAGGTGGGTCCCGCTGTGACGGAGGACGGAACTGTTCCAGGCAGGGTTCAATTTGGATAGTGTCTTGGGGAGTTGGATAATTAGGAGTAGGATTAGGATCATTTTTCTTCGTGGCAAAGTGATATTTCCAGCAGAGAGTACGAGTGTAGGACAGTAAATCTTTGACGAGGGCTGTTTGGTTGAATCTGGGAGTGGGGCTGAAGGTGAGGCCTTTGGATAGGACAGAGATTTCGAATTGGGAGAGAGGTTTGGAGGAAAGGTTAACTACTGAATTAGGGTGTTGTGGTTCCAGATTGTGTTGATTGGAATTTTGAGGTTTTGGAGGGAGTGGAGGTGGAAGTGGGAGATTGAGTAGATGGGAGAGACTAGGTTTGTGTGCAATGAGAGGAGGTTGAGGTTTGCTGGAAAGGTTGTGAAGGGTGAGTGAGTTGCCTTTCCGGAGGTAGGAAACCAGGAAATTGGATAGTTTTTTTTTTTTTTTTTTTTAATTTTTTTAGTTTTTTTTAATTCAGTAGACGTGTCTGCTTGTGTCTGTGTATGTGCGGATGGATATGTGTGTGTGTGTGTGCGCGCGCGCGAGTGTATACCTGTCCTTTTTTCCCCCTAAGGTAAGTCTTTCCGCTCCCGGGATTGGAATGACTCCTTAAAACCCACATCCTTTCGAATTTCCCTCTCCTTCCCTCTTTCCTGATGAAGCAACCGTTTGTTGCGAAAGCTTGAATTTTGTGTGTTTGTTTGTGTGTCTATCGACCTGCCAGCACTTTCGTTTGGTAAGTCACATCATCTTTGTTTTTAGATATATTTTCCCCATATATATCTGTGTGTGTGTGTGTGTGTGTGTGTGGAGGGGGGGGGTAGACTTTAACTGTTTATGTTGTCTTTTTTGTAAAGTTCCTTTAATGTGTTAAATAGTGTGCCCTTGCAGAGTGTGGTGTATTCATTTATGACCTGTTTTCCTTCTGCTGTTGCCTTCTGTATGTGGAAGTTCTCCTCAATGGTCAGTTTGCTGTATAGGCTGTGGCTGGGTTTTAGTATTCTTGAGTCTGTTTATTTTAGTTGGGTGGTGATTGTGGGTTATAAGGTGGTCAGCAAATGTGCTACGGGAGCTGTTGCTTTTTAAAGCTTTGACACATTCTGAATATCTGGTTTTGAAGTTTCTGCATGTTTGTCCTATGTACTCTAACCATATGTTTGCTTGATCATCTGCTAAAACCGTTTTTGAAAATATTAGCGTATTCAGTGTCAAAGGTGTTGTTTCAGTCTCTCTAGAAGATACTTCTTACTGCTTGTGACTTCACTTGCAATGTAATCAGCAATACAGTGTCTCTGATGTTACATACTCTTTGCTCTCTTTATTGGAAATTGCTGTTACTTTTCTACTTACTCTCTTTTGTGTCCCCAACCTTTCTCATTTCACACAGAATACAACATAAATGCTATCATATTTGCAAAAATTCTGTTTGATTGAGAACAAGCACAGATAAAAAAAGTTTACACAATAAAATTAAATCATAAGACTCAATTTTTGAAATATAAATGTACTTTGATAGAAGAAAAAGATCTACTCACCAAGCAGCAGCAGAGGAACACATGCCCATAAAGCTATTTAAATCTACAAGCTTTCAGAGGCAGTGTTTCTTCATTCTGGCAGGAGGGTTGAAGGGCAAGGAAGAAGGGTAAAGGTAAGGGACTCTTGAGGTTTACGAAGTGGACAAGTTTGGAAAAGTCACCCAGAACCTCTGATCAGGGGAGACTTACCAGACAGGGTGAGAAGAAAGTCTTGCACAGTGCAGTCCCCCACAAAGTCTTTCCTTCTCATCCCGTCCAGAACGTCTCCTCTGGCCTGGGGTTTGGTTGACTTTTCCTAACTCTTCCCATTTCCGAAACGTCACCTGTCCTCTTCCCTCTCCTTAAACACTTCTGCCAGAAAAGAAGTCAATGGCTCAAAAAGCTTACAAATTTAAACAAATCCGTTTATAAGTATGCATTTTCCTACTGCTGCTGCTTGGTGAGTAGATTTTTTATCTATACAATCACATTAAGTTAAATAACAAATATTATTGTCCTTGAACAGAAGGAAAGATACATAACTAGACAAAATTTTCTATTGATCACAGCAAAAAAAATTATATTGTGAAGTTAACATAACAGCTTACGTCTCGTTTCCTATTTTTGTTTTCATATTCATTCAGTTCCAAATAAATTTATTACAACAACTAAAAAACAATCACATTTCCAAAATTCATGTAGTTTTCCTGTCCAGCTGCATGATAAGGGCAACTATAGGAAATTAATAGAATTGTTAAGCTATTTGCAGATTAGTATGAATTTCTCAAACAAAAAAGGAACACAAGTGTACCAAATTTCTGAAGATTAATGCACTGAATATGAACACTGGGAAAATTACTATATATACTATCTTACTCCATGGAAAACATTCTTAATGAAGACTATGAAAAAAGAAACACAACAAAAATACTCATCACAGTGGACTGTAAGTAGGCAAAATTTCCTCTCCTTGCCACTGCATTTCGAAAAATAAAGATTATGCCAACCTCATTTCTGTATGGCAGTAAGCAAAAGATACTGCAGTAGTGGCAGAATATGTGCACTAAACTTCTGCAGTAATTACACTGCGGAAAGTGCTTTACATGAAATTGCAGTACACTCAGCATTAACAAGAAAATCATTACGGAAAAAGAGAAATATGTTAACATTAAATATAAATTAATATATTAAGAAACTTCCTCTAATAGTATTAACTGATGTGTAGCCTGAAAGTTGACCAACAGAACAGGTAAGAAGGAAATAGCAATTTTTGAAACGTATACAGAAGAATATTTAAGATTAGATGGGTGGAACAGATAACTAATGAAAAGGTACAGAATCAAATTGCGGAGAATATAAAAACTATGGTGCAAATTGACTAAAATAAAAGCTAGGTTGACGAACATGACCTGAGACCTCAAGGAATAGCTGATTTGGTAACTGATGTAAGGGTGTGGTGTAGGAACTGTAGAAGGAGACCAAGGCTTGAACACTGTAAACAGGGTTCAAGCAGATGTGTTTTGCAGTAGGTACACAGAGGTGAAGAGACTTGTATAGGATAGACTACTGTGGCAAGCTGCCCCAACCTACTCTTCAAGACTGAATAACTATAACATAAACAATATCATCATCATCATCATCGTCGTCTCACAATTAACTTTAATTTTAATTGACACAATGTATCCATCATAACTTATCAAGCAATCACCGAGTGTCAAGCAAATTTTCAGGATTAAATGAATAAGTAAATAAATATGACAGCAGATAAGAAATTAACAAAATCTTCACTGTAGTTCATGACAGTAACTGTTTGAAAATATTTTCTAACGCTTTCAAAAGGAAGGAAGAAAGATTATGGTTTAATGTCCTGTTAAATACAACATATCTGCAGATGGGGCACAAACTCGGATTAGCGAAGGACAGGGAAGGAAACAGGTCGTGTCTTTTCCAAAGGAACCATCCCACCATTTGCCATAAGTGGTTTAGGGAAAAACAAAAAACTTAAGATGTGGATGGCTGGACTGGGATTCAAACTACTGTCCTCCCAAATGTGACTGCAGTGTGCAGAAAAGATTTCGTTACTTCATAAAACAAGCATATCGCACAAATTTAACGGTTGTCAATCCAACTAAATACCTAGTGATTACAATCATGAACAACTTAAATTGGAACCATCAGAAGGGCACCTTATTTTGTGTTATTGCACAATAAGGAAGTGTGTGTCACAGATATGATACGTGAAGTGGGATGGCAATCGTTAAAACAAAAGTGTTTTCACTGTGGTGAGATCTGTTAACGAAATTCTCAGCACCAACTTTCTCCCCTAGATGCAAAAACATTTGTGTTGACTTTCACCTACATAGGGAGAAATTACCATAATATTAAAATTAGAGATGTCAGAGCTTGCACAGGAAAAATTGTGTATTCGTTTTCCCCCCATAATTTAGTAATAGTAAAAAAATAGTCTGTAAATGGTTCTATAAACCCTCTGCAAAAAACACTTAAGAGTTAGTTGTAGAGTGGACAATTGGATGCAGAACCAGTGCACACTTCGCTTGGTATATTTAACTACAAACAGTTTACTGATAATGTTGACAAAGAACTGGAAATGCATGTAACACCTAAATGGGAAAAGCAAGTTTTACACATGATTTCAGTTTTCAGGATACAATTTCATTAGTTACTTAAAAACTCTGAGGGTTGAGATACCCCAAAATAAAAATAAGGTTTACTGAAAAGCAAGATTTTACTTTTAACTAATGAATTCTGTTAAATGCAGTTTACTCCTTAGTTAAAACACTTACAGTACCACACTAACAATACTGTAATTATATATAGAGTATATTCACACAAAATGATCATGAACGTCATTTTATTTTAAAGCCTTTAAGAGGAATGTGAAAAATATTTGTTTATTTCATAAAACAAACATATCAGAAATCATATTTTTAGGCCTCTATTGTGTAAGTATAAAGAAGCTCTCATAATAAATTACCTCTGCATCAATGCATTCGATGGGTGCTTCAAGCTGCGTGTAAGAAAAAACTGAAATCAGTAAATATGTCATGTGCAAAGAAAATTATAATGTTTTTAAAGGAGTAGCATCAACAGAAAACGTTGACAGAGGTATCATGAATACTGATGAATACAGTTACATTGGAACAGAATTAAACATTTTAAAATACTTGAGCACACGAAGCTTTACATTAATGGAAACATGGAACTGAACATAGTAACACAAGCAATGTACAGTACAATGCAGGTTGTATTTGATACAACATCTTCATCATAAAATAGGCTGATGAATTACAATTTTACTGACAGCCATGTTAAACTGCTCAAAGCTGAAGAAACTCTGTCTTCATTTCACAGGTAAAGCAGGGAATATCTCTGCATTTTATTACGTGCACTCTGCTGAAACCACAAAGATAGCTTCCACAGAACACCACATAGCACTCAGTCTCAAAAGTTTAATGTCAATCTGCAGCTAACGGTGCTTTCCCGTGTTCTGTGACAGAACAAGTTAAAGAGAAATGGATCATCTGACACAAAAATATACAAAATAAAGGGAGGAGTAAAGGTAACAACTCATGTACAGTTGCGGAACTGAGCCACTGACAAGCACATAAACAAACCTGAAAACGTTCCTTTCTTTCGGACGAATTCTCCTGCAGAGCTAATAGAAGACACACAAAAACAAATAAACCTGCATAGCTATATTGTCCCATCTGACTACATTATTCCAGTTCTCCACACTATTGTCCATTGCACACACCTGCCACTGCTTGTGGCCAGAACGAGCTCATCAGTGACACATTCATATGCCGTGTGCTTGCTGGCTCTCCCTCCCAGCCATCGTTCCCCAACCTCCCTCCTGTTCTCCAATTCCTTTTTCACTTTATCCACACCAGCTGATATAGTGCCTCACCCGAACTTAGATGCAGTGCCAGGACAATGTAGCAACGCAGATGTATGCATATTCTATCTGCTCTGCAGTTCGATTTGTCCAAATGATAACTTTCTCAAGTCTTGTTTTGTGCATGTTGATGACTCAATGTCTCAACTTTACGGTGGACGAGTTGTTATTTTTATTTCTTCCATTATTTATACTCCAACAAGAACTTTTCTTAGCATAATTATAAAAAATATAGCTACAATATTGTAGGAAAATTTGAATTTAGTTTTCTCTATGTAAGAACTGTGGGCCAAAAACTAAGACCTGCCATGTAAATGTGACTTGCAGTTTAACTTTACTATCATTTTTATTTACTTATTCTTGATTACAAATGAAAAGGTAATGTTTCCAGTGAATATGATGTTTCCAGCAAATTATTAAAAACCAGCATGATCAGCATATGTAAACCTTTAAGGTTACATAATATTTACAATACTGAGGTTTGTAAATTTTGAAAATTATCACGTCACACCACTCTCTCACAAAATGGCAATAAAGCAAAGCAAACACAAATGCATTACAAAAGCATTAAGCATTCATACTGTAAACAAATGACCAGGAAACATGCTGCAAGGTTTCGGTTCACCACTTACTTTTCCCCAGTTTAAAAGGATTTTAAGCATAAAGAAAGATTACACAGTTAGGACCCAATGAGGTAATACAATACAAGCCTCTTAGTAATAATTTTGCTGCAAGTGCAATCCCAAAGAATGATTTATTGCAAGCATGTACCCATTTCACTCTGAGGAAGGAAAAAAATGGGATCTGGATTAAATGAGATTAAAATCATTAAATATTTATGACTATTTAAAACTGTGCACTTCACCATCCTGTGTAATCTTGCTTCCTGGAGGGGAGAATTTTTTAATATATCACCTACTGCCTGATTCAAAATGTTGACATAAAAAAGTCATTATTTTTCTTCCTACTACTCTTCACCACCTTTGCAGTTTCATTCATTTCAGCAAGTCTTCTACATTTTCCCTACCTCTGGCTACACAGACTACACTGTCTGTGAATCTTAGCATTGGAACCTGTTCCCGTTGTACTTTTATTGCTGTTTCTGAAATTTTCTTTCACTTGCTTCACTGCTTTTTTGAGGAGCAAGTCGAACAACCATTCCTAACACTAACTTGTCTTTCTTGACCAACCACTTATTATTCCCACTTCGAGTTTCAGTGGTTACTTGTCTGTCTCTGTATTTTAGCCCCAGTCTTCTAGGGACTGTGACAACCTTATTCCACCTTACATTGCCAAAGTCCCTCTCCAAGAACCTTTTCCAGGGTGCTAGGAAATTATCCTGATTCCCTCCCCCCCCCCCCCCCTCCCGACTAATTTTCATTATAATCCACTATGTGAGGAGTGCTTCTCTGATATACTTCCCTTCCTGAAACCAAATTGATCATCCATTATGTCTTCAATTTTTCTTCCTATTTTTCCATTTATTATTCTGGACAGCAGTTTATCTGTCAGAACTCATCCGATAGTTTTCACATTTTCCGCATATACCTGATATTGCTTTTCTGAAAATATGATGAAAAGTCACATTTCAAAGATTTTCGACAGCAACTTAAATAACCTTCTAGTTTCCCCATCTCCCACAGGTATCAAGAATTCAGAAGGTTTATCATTTTCTCCTGCTGCCTTCTTTAAGCTCAGACCATTTAGAGATCTGTTAAACTTTGACCTCATCTATTTCTTCCACCTAAGATTCCTTCTCCTCCTATTTCACACTTTGGGACAATTCAACTGCACCACACAGGTCTTCAGCGTACTCTTTACCTTGCATTTGCTAGAGATTCTCCATCTGCACATAAAAAGTTAACACCTTCATAATTTACTACTCTGACATTACATTAAATCTTCCTATATGCTGCGTAGATTTTTCCTGCAATACTATCTTTGTCAATATCTTAATATGTGTGTCTGATCCGCTGTGATTTAGCCTGTTTGCACTTCCTGCTCATTCCATTCCCAGGAGACCTATACTGTTCCTTCCTCTCTCATTCTTCAGATTCTTGAAGATCATTCTTCCATCCAAGAGCTTCATTATTTCCCAGTTTATCCATGGCTTCTACACTTCTGCTTTGGACATACCAATGAGATCTGGTTTGCCTTAATTATTTCATTCTTTCTTATATGTCACTTCTCTTCTACCGTACTACTATCAGCGTTTTTGCTGACACCAATGGTAACTACCTCCAGGAATTTTCACTTCATATCATTATGCCCTAAATTTTCGTTATTACGTTTCCTTGTATACTTCTTTTTCTTTATCCTATGGGATTGCAACTTACTTCTCATTAAATATGTGCTGTAATAAACAGGTTTCATTATGATGTAAGTGTCTCTTAAAATCAGTTCTCACATTATAACGTAAAAGTGGACTTGTTAAAGAAAAATGCATTGGACATATAAATGCTACCCAGGGAGAGGCTATACTTGTGTTTTCAAAGTGACATGGCAACAAGATATACCTAACATTTTTGCAGAAAGGCAATGAAAATCCAAGTAAATAAAATATTCACCTCGTAAGTCTTGACATTGCCAATTGATGAACAGTAATAATATTCCATGACAGTTATTCACAAACTGATGCAGGGGATAATTATAATGAAGTCATACTAGTGAAATGCTGGTAGTATGAGCTACTTGTCTTAAAAGAGGACGCAAAGTAACTTTTACTTCTCAAAACTGAAATTTTGCACATGAAAATCTGACTTCTTATTCCTGTGTTTAATGGATAAAAGTATGTATTATATATTTCCTTTTTTCTTGTGGTTTAATATAGATCATATGGTGAAATAGTGTTGCTTGCTTGCAGGGGGACTAGGTGGGACATTACAGAATCCCACACTGTTCTGAAAATGCTCAACATCCAATGCAACATACGAGGTCTGTACAAAAACTTCCAGAACTTTGTCCACAAAATTTTTCTATGCTTACCTTTTACTTATTGTGCATGGCCTTTATCAAAATACTCTCCTCCACAATTGATACACTGTTCTCAATGACATTTCCACTCCGGAAGCAGTCTTGGTACGCCACTTGCTGGACGATAGGAAGTGCTGTCTGTGAATTTTCTTTTATCTCATCTATTGCCGCAAAACTTTGTCCTTTCAATGGGGTTTTCAACTTTAGAAATAAAAATAAAAAAAGTCTGCAGGGATCAGGTCTGGAGGATATAGAGGATGAGGCAGCACAGTGATTTCATTTTTTATGCAATAGTAATGCACCAACAGGGACATATGTGCGGGTGCGTTATTGATGCAAGAGTCATGACAAAGAAAACTATCAGCATGGCTCTTACTTTTGACCCAACCAGATGAGCTTCTTTTGGTCTTGGAGCACCTTTCCTGACTCATTGTGAAGACTGAGCCTTGGTCTCAACATCATGACTGTAGACCCACATCTCTTCAGCAGTTATGATTCTCTTAAGGAACATCTCATTCTCATATATGCAATCCAAAAGCTCTTCTCCTATCGTGAGGCAAAGGTCTTACTGGTCTTGACTCAAGAGCTGTGAGATGAACTTGCAACAAGATGCATTCCAAGATGCTGTGTCAGGATTTCATGACACGTTCCAACTGAAATGTTACATTCTTCTGCAATCTCTCAGACAGTCGGTCTTCAATTGGCAGGCACAATTTTGTTCATGTTCCTAACATGAGCTTTGTTGGTACATGTCAAAGGACATCCTAAGTGAGGGTCATCTTGAAAATAACACCAAGTATGGCTTAAGCACTCACCACTGTAGGCTTCCTGCATCATTTGGTTGGTCTCTGTAATGGCCCGCTTGAGTTTATGTAAAATTTAATGCAGCGTGTAGCTCCTCTAACTCTGCCAATTCCAAATTCGCAAACTGTGCAACACAACGTTCTACTCAATACAGCAACGAACAATAACTAACAGACATATGATAATGAAACTTCCAGCAGTTACACATTAAACATATCCACATGAAGGGATGCCTACTGCAATTTGCTCCAACACACCATTGGCGCAAAATTATGGATGTTCCATAATTTTTGGAACAAACTTCTTACTGTTCAACTGTGATGATAAAAATATTGGTTTAATATTAGCGAAATCTATATAAAGCTTATAGTTAATATTTGTTGTTGGCTTGTATAAATGTTAAGTTTCAGACACTCTTGCGGAAAGAACATCATAGTGGGCAATGAGCTGTAGGTTACATATTGCGGGAAATATATTATGTAACAAGATCACTTCATGCTTCTGTCCACGCAGAGGGACAGACAAGTCAACAAAGGTCTGTAGTACGAGGGTCACTCCAAAAGAAATGCACACTATTTTTTTTTTTTAATCCATAGTTTATTCTATATGTTTGAAAGTTTTACAGTGTGTAGATACATCCTTTAGGAACAATATTTTCATTTCTCCACATAATTTCCATCCCTCTCAACTGCCTTATGCAATCTTGGAACCACTGCCCATATAGCCGCACGCTAAAATTCTGGATCAACCTGTAGGAGCCACTGTTTGGCAGCGTGCACAAGGGAGTCATCATCTTCAAACCTTGTTCCACAAAGAGAGTCTTTCAATTTCCCAAAGAGATGATAGTCACATGGAGCCAGGTCAGGACTGTAAGGCGGGTGTTTATGTGTTGTCCATCCGAGTTTTGCGATCGCTTCCATGGTTTTCTGACTGACATGTGGCCGTGCATTGTCGTGCAACAGCAAAACATCCTGCTTTTGCCAATGTGGACGAACACGACTCAGTCGAGCTTGAAGTTTCTTCAGTGTCGTCACATATGATCGAATTTATGGTGGTTTCACTTGGCATGATGTCCACAAGCAAGAGTCCTTCAGAATCGAAAAACACCGCAGCCACAAGTTTTCCAGCAGGAGGTGTGGTTTTGAATTTTTTTTTTTCCTTGGGTGAATTTGCACGATGCCACTCCACTGATTGTCTCTTCGTCTCTGGTGAAAAATGATGGAGCCATGTTTCACCACCTGTCACAATTCTTCCAAGAAATTCATTTCCACCATTCTCGTACTGTTCCAAAAGTTCGCTGCATACCATTTTTCTTGTTTCTTTGTGAGCCACTGTCAACATCCTGGGAACCCACCTGGCACAAACCTTTTTTAACGCCAACACTTTCAGTATTCTGCAAACACTTCCTTCCCCTATCCCAACGTAGCGTGACAATTCGTTCACTGTGATGCGTCTATCAGCAGTCACCAATTCGTTAACTCTCTGCACACTGTCTGGAGTGTGTGCAGTATGAGGCCTGCCCCTGTGAGGAAATCCTCAATATTGCTGTGCCCACTTCACCACGTAACCTGCTTGCCCACCGACTAACTATACTGTGATCGACAGCAGCATCTCCATACACCTTTTTCAACCTCTTGTGGATGTTTCCCACTGTCTCATTTTCACAGCACAGGAATGCTATGACAGCATGTTGTTTCTGACGGACGTCAAGTGTAGCAGCCATCTTGAAGACACGCTGTGATGGCGCCACTCACAGGAACAGGTTGAACTAAGTTCGAAAACAAGCGGGAATAGTTTATCTACACAATGTAAAACTTTCACACATGCAGAATGGAAACTGTATTTTTACAAAAATAGTGTGCATTTCTTTTGGAATGACCCTCGTATTCTTTGTAATGAACAAAAGATGTTTATGACCCTAAATAGTTGTCTTAATGAATTTGTGAATCAACAGAATTATTTATTTGAAATTTCTTTTAAATAAAAAGATGAAACAAAAGTTTTGTGAACGTAGTACCCACTGAATTTGTGAGGGGGGAGGGCCTTTGCAAGTGTGGATATATGGATGTAGCCAACAGTTGCATTACCTGCAACCACTACTTGCTCAAAACCAGCAACTCAAGTGAGCAAGAAGTACCTCTCTATCGCAATGTGTATTATTATAAATTACAGCATCAAACTTCGTGATACTTTGCCCAAACTTCAAGTACATCTTGCACATGCTACATTGTATGGAAGCCAATTTTTCAAAGGATCCGGAAACACTGTATCAATCATAACTGCGAGAATGTCACCCACAGTCTAGGTTCAACTATGACAATATTATTACAGTTCAAGAGCTCATGGGAGGAAAACCATACTTAATTGTTCTCCAGACATCGATGATAGTGGGTCTAAGAGTTGGGAGTGCTCATTTTATTCTTGGAGACCATATTTAATATTTCAAGGTATCAACAGAGAGATCAATGACACAAAGAGAGAAATGACTGGAAAGCTCTGCATCACCTTGAGATAGAAGATAGTGTGGAGTGACAGATAATAGGAGATTCCCGACTCTTTTGAGATGTTAATATTTTTTGTACCAACTGACACGTAAATTGTATAACATAGGAAATGACACTGGTAATATGTTTCTTATTTTACAATTCTACAGAAAAAGATACAACAGTCTAACACAATAATAGATTTTTGAAATTCAGTGGTCAAGTTTTAACTCTTCCTGTGGCATTATTATATATCTCTACCCCTCCCCCCCTCTACCTCCCACTACACATGCAAACATCTGGTCACTGATAAGTCAGCAATGAACCAGTTTGTACACATTTGGTTGCTGGTCCCCCCCCCCCAAATCTCTCTTTAGTTGAGAATGTTATTAAAAAGATGACTTTTTGCAATCTGATTAGTGTCAAAGCATGTAAGATTATATTTATGAAATGTCTTCATGTTAACGGACTTTCTGCCGCTTCGCGAAACAAAAGTTTATAGTGAAGGATAAAAATACAAAACTGATAATTATGCACACATCCTTTAGGTTTCAGCAACTGATAAGTGTTGAACAAGACCGAAAATGTAAGCCAAATGCAGGCCAATAAATTAATGGTAACTATTCTGAGGATTGAACTATTCTTAATTCTCACAAGTTCCTGAAAACCAATCTTCAGTATTTGAATACTGCACTCAAGATTGCTGTCTTGTATTTCATGTTGTGGACTGGCTTGTGCCAACAGCACTTGCTCAAACAGAATATAAAAAAGTTGCGCACTACTCAGTACTCTGATGCGTATTTGTTTATAATTGGCTCTTACTATAGTAATTCAGGCAACAGTTTTCACTTGTTTAAGTGTTAAATTTAATAGAAATTGACACAGGAAGATGCATTAAAAAAGGAACAATGAAAACAAGATCATGCATACTTTACATCTGCTTTAGCACAATCCCACGGAATTTCATTACAACTTGTTCCATTCTAAAATTTCTGAGAGCCTGTAGTTGCACTGAATGTTCAGCACACACACACACACACACACACACACACACACACACACACACACAAACGTTGTTTTTTAATTTCTTTTATCCAATGCTGTTTAAAAAAAAATTTAAAAAAATCTGACGGTTTGAAATGAACACTCACTTTTAAAGTAACAGAATTTACAGCTTTGTTTTTGGTCCCACAATGGCTACTTAGAAGTAACAGTGACAGTTTAATCAATCACTGTTAAGTCAGCTGAAAAGGCAACTTTTGAGGTCCAATGTTTCATCATCGACTGACTGCTGGGGTAAGTAATTGTACCCAAGCTGCACTGTAAACTTTTGCTCTGTAGCCAGCTGCACTCTTTAAAAGTCCTCTCTCCTCACTTCACATGTATGTATTTAATTCCTTTTGATCTCTCAGAACAGAGATCTTGGTTTTGCCCACCACTACTAACAGTTTCAGTACATTGTCAGTTTTGTATGTTCATTCAAAGAAATAGTACCATTCTACTGATCAGTAGCTACTGTCATAGTGAACAAGCAACCACTCAATGGAGGAAAAGGGGGGGGGGGGGGGCAAGCAACAAAAGAGAGGGGGGGGGGGAGACAGAGAGGGGGAGAGAGAGAGATAAGGGAGAGGGAGGGGGAGAGGGGGGGGGGAGAGACATAGTGATGCTCCTTTCTTTCTGATGACATCAAAAGTCATTTATTTTACTACACAGCATGCATCTTCAAACAATATTAGCTGTTAAGTATTAGGCAGCAGCTGTCGTGGTATGACATGAAAACCATCATGCATGAATGCTGAATATTCTGGCATGTGCATTAAGGATGATCTACAAAGTTAAAATAATGAACATGTAAATGAAAGTAATCAATTTTTGAAAATATACAAAAATTGGACATATAAAAAATCTCCTCACCAGAAGTGATAGGAGAAAAAACATATAAAAGTTAAAGAAATGTGCAAGCTTTCAGAGCCAGTGGCTCCTCCTTCTGACAGAAGTGTTGATGGGGAAGGAAGAGGGGTGAAAGAACAGGACTGTTGAGGTTTAGAAAATGGGAAGAGTTACGGAAAAGTAGCCCAGAAGCCTTGGTGATGGGAGACTTTACTGGACAGTATGAAAAGGAAAGACTGAATCAATCAGACTGATACCGTCTTTCCTTCTCATCCCATCCCATATGTCTCCCCTGAGCTGGGGTTCTGGGAGACTTTTCCGTAACTCTCTCCATTTCCTAAACCTTGCCAGTCCTTTTCCTTCATCCTTCTTCGTTCCCCTTCAACCCTTCTGCCAGAAGACGGAGCCACTGGCTCTGAAAGCTTCGACATTTCCTTAATTTTTATATGTACTGTCTCCTGCCACTACTAAGTGAGTAGATTTTTTATCCGTCCAATCATATTATAATGAACATGTAACGTGATTGCGAAGGACTGTTGAAACAACATTCATAGCTGTGGCATCACAGATTTTTCTTTTTCATGCAAATGTGAAGCATTAAAGCAAATCATTTCATACCTTTTGTAAACGAGCAGGCTTTAGTAGTGTGTTATTTTTTAAAACATGAATTGATTTAATGAATCCATGCTTTATTAAGAAAAAATACTACATAATTCCAAACAAGTCACATTCTTGCTACTGATTTTCATATTTTGTTTCATGCTACAAGTATCTGGTGTGTGTCCACCACATCAGGCACAGGACATGTCAAAAAATATGAGAATTCCTTCCAAAGTACCTGAGCAGATCGCTGTGATTCTTTTATGTTTACAGTCACTGAAGTTACTCAGTAGTAGCAGAACAGTCACACGTGCGCGCGCGCGCGCACGCCCGACCGCCCACCCACCCACACACTACCCCCCCCCCCCCCCTCCTCTCCTCTCCTCTCTCTCTTAGGATAAAATGTGACTGGTGGAATCATGCATGTGGCATTTAGTTAATAAAATACAGCTTCATGAAATTAGTTCATTCTGAACAGACTGATATGTTTTTTCACTGATATCTTTCTTTTCAAGCACCACAACAGTCAAGCAAGGATCAATTCAAGATCATAATGCACAAATGAGTTGAATAGACAAAAAGCTATTAGAAGATACAATGAATAATTGCTACAAAGCTTCCCTTCAACAGCAAATCAGCCACTCCTACCTTTACATCATTTTCACCAGTTGCACCAATGCCAGTATTAGATGGAACTGGTCGAGTAGGGCGACCCCTTGCTTTACGAGCACCTCGATCTGCCACTCCTGTACCACTAATTGTGCCAGTAATTGGTGCCCCAATAGTGTTATTTGTGGAACTTGGTACATTCCGCTTCGCTGACGACTGAAGCTCTGGTGGTATGTAGATTCTCGTGTTAACAAAGATATTATCTTCATGCCTTCGGAAGTACATAGTTGGTATACGAGCCTCGGATGGGAACTCCTTCATGTCAAAATTAGTTGTTTTTGACATTATGAGGCTCATTGCCAAGTCACAGACAGCCCACATTTTCTACAGAAAAAGAGATTTAGCTGTTAATTTCAAAAATTACATTCATAAAAAAATAATTCAAAAATTTTTATCTAATTAAAAACAAATGTGAATTCACTAACAGAAACGTGTGATGGAAATATTTTTCACTCCAACGTACTTCTTTACAGCACAGAAATTTTAATTACATACATCAAATGTAAGAGGTGCTTCACAAACATTCATCTTATTGCACAAGACTATATCTTCTACATGAATGGGTTAAATTTTAACTTCCACATCAAAACTAAAAGTTTACCTTTGAGCCACTTAATGTGGTTGCCGATAGGATTCTCCCTGGTGCAGCTTGCATTCTCAGTTTCAGAAATGACATATCTGGACATGTTAGTGATTGACTTCCTCCACAATCCCAAGAACAAGTTAAAAATTAAACTGGCACAGGACGGAGCACTTGCATGTAGAAGTATTTCTTTACAATGAGCTGCCATGACAGTGGACTAGTCACAAGGAGTGTACGGATCTTGCATTGCACCACTGGCCTCCAAGATTGCCTGATTGCATGGTGTTGTTGTTGTTGTTGTTGTGGTCTTCAGTCCTGAGAATGGTTTGATGCAGCTCTCCATGCTACTCTATCCTGTGCAAGCTTCTTCATCTCCCAGTACCTACAGCAGCCTACATCCTTCTGAATCTGCTTAGTGTATTCATCTCTTGGTCTCCCTCTACGATTTTTACCCTCCACACTGCCCTCCCATACTAAATTGGTGATCCCTCGATGTCTCAGAACATGTCCTACCAACCGTTCCTTCTCCTAGTCACGTTGTGCCACATGCTCCTCTTCTCCCTAATTCTATTCAATACCTCCTCATTAGTTATGTGATTTACCCATCTGATCTTCAACATTCTTCTGTAGCAGCACATTTCGAAAGCTTCTATTCTCTTCTTGTCCAAACTATTTATCGTCCATGTTTCACTTCCACACATGGCTACACTCCATACAAATACTTTCAGAAACGACTTCCTGACATTTAAATCAATACTCGATGCTAACAAATTTTACTTCTTCAGAAACGCTTTCCTTGCCATTGCCAGTCTACATTTTATATCCTCTCTACTTTGACCATCTTCAGTTATTTTGCTCCCCAAATAGCAAAACTCCTTTACTACTTTAAGTGTCTCATTTCCTAATCTAATTCCCTCAGCATCACCCGACTTAATTTGACTACATTCCATTATCCTCGTTTTGCTTTTGTTGATGTTCATCTTATATCCTCCTTTCAAGACACTGTCCATTCCGTTCAACTGCTCTTCCAAGTCCTTTGCTGTCTCTGACAGAATTACAATGTCATCAGCGAATCTCAAAGTTTTTATTTCTTCTCCATGGATTTTAATACCTACTCCTAACCTTTCTTTTGTTTCCTTTATTGCTTGCTCAATATACAGATTGAATAGCATCAGGGATAGGCTACAACCCTGTCTCACTCCCTTCCCAACCACTGCTTTCCTTTCATACCCCTCGACTCTTGTAACTGCCATCTGCTTTCTGTACAAATTATAAATAGCCTTTCGCTCCCTGTATTTTACCCCTGCCACCTTCAGAATTTGAAAGAGAGTATTCCAGTCAACATTGTCAAAAGCTTTCTCTAAGTCTACAAATGCTAGAAACTTAGGTTTGCCTTTCCTTAATCTTTCTTCTAAGATAAGTCGTAGGGTTAGTATTGCCTCACATGTTCCAACATTTCTACGGAATCCAAACTGATCTTCCCCAAGGTCGGTTTCTATCAGTTTTCCATTCGTCTGTAAATAATTCGCGTTAGTATTTTGCAGCTGTGACTTATTAAACTGATAGTTCGGTAATTTTCACACCTGTCAACACCTGCTTTCTTTGGGATTGAAATTATTATATTTTTCTTGAAGTCTGAGGGTATTTTGCCTGTCTCGTACATCTTGCTCACCAGATGGTATAGTTTTGTCAGGACTGGCTCTCCCAAGGCTGTCAGTAGTTCTAATGGAATATTGTCTACTCCAGGGGCCTTGTTTCGACTCAGGTCTTTCAGTGCTCTGTCAAACTCTTCACGCAGTATCATATCTCCCATTTCATCTTCATCTACATCCTCTTTCATTTCCATAATACTGTCCTCAAGTACAACACCCTTGTATACACCCTCTATAAGTACAACGCCCTTGTATCCACCCTCTATATACTCCTTCCACCTTTCTGCTTTCCCTTCTTTGCTTAGAACTGGGTTTCCATCAAAGCTCTTGATATTCATGCAAGTGGTTCTCCTTTCTCCAAAGGTTTCTTTAATTTTCCTGTAGGCAGTATCTATCTTAACCCTAGTGAGATAAGCCTCTACATCCTACAATTTGTCCTCTAGCCATCCCTGCTTAGCAGTTTTGCACTTCCTGTCGATCTCATTTTTGAGATGTTTGTATTCCTTTTTGCCTGCTGCATTTACTACATTTTTATGTTTTCTCCTTTCATCAATTAAATTCAATATTTATTCTGTTACCCAAGGGTTTCTACTAGCCCTCATCATTTTACCTATTTGATCCTCTGCTGCCTTCACTATTTCACCCCTCAAAGCTACCCATTCTTCTTCTACTGTATTTCTTTCCCCCATTCCTGTCAATTGTTCCCTTATGCTCTCCCTAAAACGCTGTACAACCTCTGGTTCTTTCAGTTTATCCAGGTCCCATCTCCTTAAATTCCCACCTTTTTGCAGTTTCTTCAGTTTTAATCTACAGTTCATAACCAATAGATTGTGGTCAGAGTCCACATCTGCCCCTGGAAATGTCTTACAATTTAAAACCTGGTTCCTAAATCTCTGTCTTACCATTATATAATCTATCTGATACCTTTTAGTATCTCCAGGGTTCTTCAATGTATACAACCTTCTTTCATGATGCTTGAACCATGTGTTAGCTATGATTAAGTGATGCCCTGTGCAAAATTCTACCAGGCGGCTTCCTCTTTCATTTCTTAGCCCCAATCCATATTCACCTACTATGTTTCCTTCTCTCCATTTTCCTACTCTCGAATTCCAGTCACCCATGACTATTAAATTTTCTTCTCCCTTCACTATCTGAATAATATCTTTTATCTCATCATACATTTCATCAATTTCTTCATCATCTGCAGAGCTAGTTGGCATATAAACTTGCACTACTGTAGTCGGCATGGGCTTCGTGTCTATCTTGGCCATAATAATGCATTTACTATGCTGTTTGTAGTAGCTTACCCGCACTCCTATTTTGTTATTCATTATTAAACCTACTCCTGCATTACCCCTATTTGATTTTGTATTTATAACCCTGTATTCACCTGACCAAAAGTCTTGTTCCTCCTGCCACCGAACTTCACTAATTCCCACTATATCTAACTTTAACCTATCCATTTCCCTTTTTAAATTTTCTGACCTATCTGCCCGATTAAGGGATCTGACATTCCACACTCCAATCCATAGAATGCCAGTTTTCTTTCTCCCGATAACGACGTCCTCTTGAGTAGTCCTTGCCCAGAGATCCGAATGGGGGACTATTTTACCTCGGGAATATTTTACCCAAGAGGACGCCACCATCATTCAATCATACAGTAAAGCTGCATGCTCTCGGGATAAATTACGGCTGTAGTTTCCCCTCGCTTTCAGCCGTTCGCAGTACCAGAACAGCAAGGCAATTTCGGTTAGTGTTACAAGGCCAGATCAGTCAATCATCCATATGGTATGTGGCCTTTTTGTTGGGGAGGGGGACTGGAATAGTGGGAGAGATTGTGAAAAATCTGTCTTTGCACCTCCTTGTCCAACAGCTTTAGGTGTGAACTGTCATACCTGAAATACACTCCGCACCAGATATCCGAAATCTTCCCGACCGTTACAATGTGACTAACAGGTGCCCACAACACATGGGCAGAGGGGTACTGTTCAGCACTAATACATCTGACTGTTTTCAGTTTGCCACGTGTGTCCGTTGTGTGTGCAGTACAAGTTCTATCATCCTTAGTGTTTTCCTGAGTTTCTATTAGTAGTACACAGTGACTTCAGATTGAAATTATGATGCCTATTAGTACTTGAAAACTGACAGGCAGAAAACTGAATAGTCAGGTCTCGAGACGTGTTATAATGTTTATGGAAGACAAGTCCTCTTAGGGAAGGAACATTACCGTGCAGCAAGTTCAGCTTAGGGCCAATGTGGCAACAGGCACTTCACACAGCTATCTCCCACAAATTAAAAAGAAAGGCAGGCTATCGGAATCTGGCAGAGGAAATAAGTAAGTAACTCCAGATAAAAAATTTAATTGCAAAATAGTTATAGAAACTGATAGTTTTCTTAAGGCTATTTGTTTGTTTTGTTTTGTTTTAGGGCGCAAAAAACAACTGAGACCATACGTGCCCAAGTCAAAACTATAGAACGCAAACACAGAGGCAAGGGAAACGCAATATGTCAGTCCCAATGGAAAGAATAGGAGACATCTGAATGAGACACGTGAGAAAAGGACTAAAAAACACCTTACAAAAAGGGAGATCCAAAATTAAAAATTAAACTGCCTTCACCATATTGCTTCAGCAGGTAAAACGTAAAACACGAGCGACAGCCCACACGTCATTTGCTAAAACAGCTGATAAACCAGATGCCAAACCTAAGATGGAACGTAAATTATTAAAAAAAGGGCATTCCAGGAGGTAGTGGCAGACAGTTAAAATTTAGGCGCAATGCATACAAAGTGGTGTGGTAGTGCCACTGAGCAAATGATGATGGCTAAAAAGGCAGTGCCCAATACACAGCCAAGTTAAAATAATCTCCTCTCAGCGGAAGGGCCGAGAGGAGGTCGTCCAAGGCGCCAGGAGAGGCTTCATATGCCAAAGCTTATTCCCATGAAGGGATGACCAGTGGAGATGCCAAAGGTACACCACCTCCTGACAGACGGCAACGCAGAGATCATCGGAGGAAACAAAGGTACTGGCGGGCTGAGGTAAGAGGACTGCAGCATTGGCAGCAGCGTCAGCAGCTTCGTTTCCTGGCAGATCGATATGACCAGGGACCCGAAGAAACATGACATTGGCTCCACCAAGAGTGAGCAAGTGACAAGTTTTCCTGTACCCACTGCACTAAGGGATGAGCAGTGTACAGTGCACAGAGACTTTGGCGGTGCTGACCGAGTCGGCGCACAGGACATAATTGGGAAGGCTGTGTTGCCGGATGTACCCTGCGATCTGGTACAAGACGAAAAGCTTGGCTGTAAATACTGAGGAATGGGCTGGAAGCTGATATCAAAAGACACGGGTGCCAATGATGAATGCACACCCAACCCCACGGTCAGTCCGAGAGCCATCACTGTATACAAAGGTACTATTGCTAAATTCCATGTGAAGGTCGTGAAACTGAATGCGATAGACTGAGGCTGGAGTAATATCCTTAGGAAGCCAATGAAGGCCAAAGTTAACATGGGCTGCTTCATGAAGCCAAGGTGGTGAAAGGTTCACACCCACGGGGAAAGTTACAGGCAGTGTGACATTAAGCCACCGTAGAAAGTGGGCTCCAAGAGGTAACAGAGATGAGGGATGAGCCCCATACTGACGATCAAAGGAATCATCAAAGAAGGAGGCATAGGAAGGGTGGCCACGCATGGCAGACAAACGGCATGCATACCTGCTGAGGCGAAAGTCACAGCGGTAGGAAAGTGGTAGTACAGCAGCTTCAGCATACAGACTCTCAACCCGGCTGGTGTAAAAGGCACGCGTCGCCAAATGGATGCCATAATGATGGAGAGTGTCGAGACGGTGTAAAAGGGATGGGCGTGCAGATGCATAAACAAAGCACCCATAGCCGAGTTTCGAATGGACAAGGGAGCGGTACAAAAGGAGGAGGGTAGCACCCCAAGAAGTACCATTGAGGACACACAGGACACTGAGGGACTGTGTAAAGCGGGCTGCCAGATGAGAAACATGGGAGGACGAAGGCGGTTTCCTATCGAGCATGAGCCCCAGGAATTACGTAGTGTCAAAGAACGGAAAGGCAACAGGCCCAAGATGTAGAGATGGTGGGAGAAACCATTTGTGCTGGCAGAAATTCATACAGATGGTTTTGTCAGTGGAAAAGCGAAAGCCATTGGTGATGCTGCAGGAGTGAAGCCGAACGAGACAGCACTTAAGATGCCGCTTAGTGAGGCAGGTCTGTGGAGAACTGCTATAGATGGCAAAATCATCGACAAAAAGGGAGCCAGAGACGCCCGGCGGGAGACAGGCCATGATAGGGTTAATGGCAATAGCAAAGAGGATGATGCTCAGGACGGAACCGTGAGGCACACCATTTGCCTGAATAAGGGTGTCCGACAAAGCAGAACCCACACGCACCTTGAAAACTCGGTCTTGTAAAAATGCCCGAAGAAAACAGGGCAGAGTACGGAGGATACCAGTTCTCCAGCAGGTGTCGTAGGCCTTCTACAAATCGAAAAACATGGCCACAGTCTGGGATTTCCACAGAAAACCATTCATGACATGGGTGGACAAAGTAACGAGGTGGTCAAGTGCAGAATGCCGCACTCAAAATCCACACTGTGCACTTTTGAGTAAATGGCGAGATTTGAGCCACCACACCAGCCGGGCATGAATCATACGTTCCATCACCTTGAAAATGTAGCTGGTAAGAAAGATGGGGTGGTAGCTAGAAGGAAGGTTTCTGTCCTTACCGGGCTTACGTATGGGTATGACTGTGGTTTCAAGCCAGCGTCCAAGAAATGTGTCCTCAGCCCAGATGCGGTTTTGTGTGTTAAAGTGCTTTCCCCGCAAGAGAGAGGTGCTGCAATATCTGAATGTTGATAGCATCTGGCCCTGGGGAGGAGGATGGGGATGAACTGGGAGCATGATCTAGCTCCCTCATAGTGAAGGCGGTATTGTAGCACTCACGATTTGGAGAAGAGAAGGGTATCGCCCGCGCCGCCTCCCCTCATTTCCTTTGGATAAGGGCAGGGTGATAGTGGGAAGAGCTCGAAACTTCTGTAAAAAGGTGGCCCAAGGAGTTGAAGATAGCTACTGTCAGGCTGGAAATTGGGGAACGGATCTTGGTTCCAGAGAGCTGTCGGAGGTTGATCCACATGACAGAGGAAGGTGTGGATACTGTTAAAAGAACTAGTGAATGAAATCCAAGTAGCTCTTTTGCTATCCCAGAGAACTCGACAACACTTTGCAGACATCTGTTTATAATTAACGCAGTTTTCCAGCAAAGGGTGGCGGTTAAAAACAAGGTGAGCACGTCACTGTGCACAAATTACGTCGCAGCACACCTCAGTCCACCAAGGGACTGGGGCATGACGTGGTAAAGAGGAAGTGCGAGGAATGGAATGTTCTGCAGTAGTAAGGATAACAACTGTGAGATTGTCTATAAAATGATTTATCTTAATAGCATGAATATTTATATATGTGTTTGGAGAGAGAAATTGATTTTTCATTGCGACTTTACTATAAGTTGTAAATGGTACCTGAATTTTGGTTGCTGCCTCCTTAAATGATCAGCTTCTGCACCAGTTGGTGACGTATTATGGAATTTGGAGGAAGTTATTGTTCTTCAAGGTTTAAAATAGGACTCTGTTAGTTACTTGGTCATGTTGTGGATAGCTTTGAGCCCAAATTTTCGTAACTCTTCATACCTAAGGGACCACTGTTGTAAGTAAATAAGATCAAACAGCAACCTGCTTTTCGTGAGAAATGGAGATTGCTTGGCACACAAAACTTCCTTCAAACTACACGTCCTGTTGCATCAAAATTGGTCAGTGGAGTTTGGCACCATACTATTATACAGGAACATAATCCAATCACTGCAATTAAGAAAGGATGAGAGGTTGTTTCGTACTGAATGAAAACTACAGAGAATGCATTTCCTTTCCTGTATTTTAGTGAACTTTGTACACTTGCTATTCTGTTGACTGATAGCCAGCGATGACAATGAAGTTCACTTCCTTTTCCAAATACAAGATATTTCTATTCTTCACTTCCAGAAAGTTTGTATACATAAAACTCTTACACATACTTTACTCGGTTTTATCACTGAAATAGCAATTTTCATTAAATGTAACAATACATTCTGAGCGACGGCCTAGCAACACGTCCTCTTTCCAAAAGATACAGATTAACAGTCCTCTTTTATATAATAAATCATACTCAAAGATTCACAGCTACTACCGGTGCGGGCATTGCACGCTTAAGAGTTTCTTGCTGACCAGCTGCACTTCACTTGGTATTTACATACATTACTGAGCTTCTCAGAGTAAAATTAGGCCAAAATAGTTAAGAAAAGGACAGTGAGGCTCGAATAACATTACAAGTCCACCTGGTCATCACAACTGAAAAAACCTTGTTCTGCAAAAGTCGCCACGGAGGAGTAAAGTTGCCAGTCAGCCTTAGTAAGCTGCTATTTGAGTATGCAAGTGGATGGGGTAGGAGTCAGCAAACGGAGAGCACACGGGAAATGGTCGCTTGAGTAGGTGTCAGAAAGAACGGACCACTCAAGACGATGGGCAAGCTGGGCAGTGCACAAGGATAGGTCCAAGTGGGAATAGGTGAGCGAGGAGTCAGAAAGGAAAGTGGGTGCACCAGTATTAAGGCAGAAGAGGTTGACTTGGTTAAGAAGGTCAGCCAAAAGGGCACCTCTCCGACAGGTCCTGGAAGAACCCCAAAGGAGATGATGCACATTAAAGTCACCAAGTAGCAAAAATGGGAGAGGTAGCTGCCCAACAATAAGCTGAGGGAAGTCTGCCCTGGTGACATCGAATGATGGAGGTACATAAATGGTAAAGAGGGAAAAAGTCAGGTGGGGAAGAAATAGCCGAAAGGTAATAGCTTGATGACGGGTAGTCAGGGAGATGGGCTGGCTATGAACGTCATCTTGTACGAGCAGCACGATGCCCCCATAAGATGGACTGCCGACCTCAGGGGGAAGGTCAAAATAAATCGGTAAGTAATGTGGAGCATCGGCGTGCTTGCGTGGTCGGTGGGTGGAGTCCAACGCCGAAAAACGGTTGGTGGTGTGCACTGGCGAGACAGAGGCCAGCCGGGCTAAGCGACCATGTGGCGACACCATGGAGCAGGATCTTCGAGTTGGTGAAGGGGAAGACCGTTTGTCTTTAGCGAATTTCTTTAAGCCCTTCCGGGTAGAGGAAGACTTGGGTGGTGTTTGGCTGAAGGGACGGAGGAAGTCTTCTCGGGAGTACTCCTTCTGGCCTTTCCTGCCTGCCAGTTGTATAGTAGGTAGCTCTGCCCCTTTATGCAAGAGTTTGACAGTTTGTCCTTCATGGAGCAGGGGTAACAAGAACTGAACTATAAGTGCCAGAAGGGAGAACACAGGGTTTGCGACTAACCAGTAACTTGCGAGCTACTGGGTAAGACACTTTCTCCTTTACCTGAATCTCTTGAACAGCCCACTCATCTAGATACACGGGACAATCCTGGGAGGAGGCGGTGTGGCCACCATTGCAGTTGATACAGCATGGAGAGGGAGGTGGACATCGTCCTCGTGTGCATCCCTGCCACAGGTTACGCATTTGGCTGGGTGTCGACAAGATGTTCTGGTGTGATTGAACCGATGACACTGGTAACAACGCATCGGATTCGAAATGTATGGCCAGACTGTGATGATTTATAGCCAGCTTTAATCTTGGATGCCAGCACCACCCTGCCACAGGTGAGAAAAAGAGTGTGGGTGGGCACCAGGGAGGAATCAATCTTTTTCATTACACAATGGATGGCAATGACACCCTGATTGGAGAGGTAAGATTGTATTTCAGCCTCAGCTGGACCGTCAAGCAGCCTGGTGTAAATCACACCACAGGAAGAATTCAAAGTTCTATGTGCCTCGACACGAACAGGGTAGCCGTGGAGAAGCAAGGCAGCAAGTAATTGTTGTGCTTGAACATCAGAAGCCGTCTCCATAAGCAAGGTGCCATTCCATAAACGAGAGCAGGATTTCATAGGGCCAGCGATTGCACCAACACCTTTCTGCATAATAAACGGATTTACCGTGGAGAAGGAGTGACCGTCTTCCATATGTGAAAACGTGAGGAATCGTGGAGCAGCAGGAAGGGTCTTTGAATCATTAGTCTCATTACGTTTACATTTCGTCGACGTTGATGGAGAGGATGAGTGACTCATAGTGAGGAAATCCCCCACAATTGCCAGCGTCTCCGATGGCGTGCTCCTTCCAACTGGGGGCCTGTACACAAGAGGGCGCACCAACCTTAGGTGAGTCTTCACACCTCCCGAACACCTGACGGAGGGACCAACGTGCAATCTGGGAAGGTTACAGCTCAGGCAATCACTCCTCCCTGGGCCTGGCCTGTACCAGGTCCTACCTGTTGACTTGGGGCTGCGAATTATGGGTTACCCAGTCACCTTTTACGTGTCAGATGCGTGGGCTGGCCTTCAGGAGTGCACAGGGAGGAGGAAGAAAAAAAAAAAAAGAGGATCCTCAAACGCTGAAGTGGAGGAACGAGAGGAGAAGGGAAACAAAGAAAGGAAAAAGGAGCCAAAACTGAAGTTGAGATTGTTCGCAAGTCAGCAACAGAATGCAGAACATTCCCAATAATACCCCAGACATGTTCCCCAAGGGAGGGGAAAATGAATAGCAAGAGGATACACATACAGCTCGTAAGGCAAAAAGTGCTGCATACACTGGGGCCCTGTGGTAGCCAAACACAAACCCGAGTGATGAGCACCCTGGAGCGGCGGGGGGAGGGGGGGGGGGGGGGGGGGGAGGGGAAACGTTTACAACTATTTTTATCTGACTGAAAAACAAGTTCCTACAGTGGAAGGAGTTAAGAAGAAGTTGAAACAATCTAAAGACTTTCAAGATAGTAACCCTACTGTAAGGCGTTATTAAAGAAATTAGGTTTCAACTGGAGAGAGAAAGAGAAAGAGAGAGAGAGAGAGAGAGAGAGGGGGGGGGGGGGGGGGAGGAGGGAGGCAGGCTCAATACTGTTCGAGAGAATCATCATCCAAGATAAAAGAATTGCATATTCAAAGCAATGTAAAAAATTAATTTAAAGAGGGAAACAGACACATTGTTTACATTTATGTCTCATTCTACTAAAGATGATATTTCAAATTGGCAGACAAAGGAATGTAACCCATTCTCAGATGACATGCTGAAACCTGTTCTATACGAGTTCATTTGACGAACCACTCAAGGACTGTTGGGTAATCCACTGATAAGACTCGACAAACTGCAGTACACAATGCTTTAGACCTTCCTCCTTACCACCCAGAATTAACTCCAACAGATTATTTGAGCTACTGTGAAAGGTTGGACAGCTTCCAGGAATGTTATCTGCAACATAACATTTATAAAACAATTGTGTGTGGAGAAATTTAATTCGACAGCTAAAGAAGACTGGATACCAGGGCAGACAACATTGAAAGGTAAATAAAAACTTTGATCCTAGATATAACTGTAAGAATTACCTCTTGGTTGCATCTGCATGCATGTAAAATATATATCCTTGTAAAACTGGATGGTGATTTTGAAAATAAAAGCTTTAACAATACTGTGTCTACATTAAAATGTACTCCATGTGCTCCACTTTCATTTATATTGAAAATATAGTCTTGTGATAGTGTATTAATCTCTTTGAAACCACCTGTATTACATAATCAATTTCTAACTTACAAAAAGACAGATATGAATTTTTAAGCATTTGTAATCACGAACAGGTCAAACAAAGATTAAAAGAGGCCACTGACATAAGCAGTTTGCCACAGGGAGGGAGGGGGAGGGGGGGGGGGAGGGCCAATTAATTTCATACGCAAAACAAGTGGCACCTTTGATTACCACCGTAATGAACATTTGCCTGAGAAACGTTTTTAGCCTTCTATTATAAATTACATATGAAGATGACAGGGAGTGTTGTCCAACATTTTTTTATATTCAACCAAAGGTTCACGACTGGTTTTCATGGCACTTTTGATATTACTCCCTGTAAAACTTTTAATAAGATATGTTTCTGGGTGTTGATTTTACTAAATCACATTTTTTTTCGAATCTTTCAGTTATTTCCACACTCAAATTCCAAATTTCTCAGAACTATATTTTATTGTATGTGAGAGCAAGTGTTTCCTCATTAGTATATTTTAATAATGTAGAAGAAATATACAAATATTTTGCCCAGAATGCCATGGCAGAAGTGATCACACCATCCTTCTGAGAGACTACATTCTCAATCCATTTCTTGTCAACGTATTATAAATTCACTCAAGTTATGTGATGCAGAACCTGCCAACAAAACACCCGAAATGAAACACAAACAAAGACGCGCACCTGCACACACTCACACACACACGCGCACCTGTGCACCTACACTTTCTGGCTGTGTGTCCTGTCAGCACAAGATAGGTGCACAGGTGGCAAAGTTTCCATTCTCTTTTTGTGTGTGCCAATCAATGACGCCTTTACTTCTAAATTGGTTGCCATTTCCCTCTACTGACTTAAACAAAGACCAACCAAAATATCTATAAGACTAGGTTGGTTGGTTGTTTGGTTGGATTAAAAGAGGGGGAAAGGGACAAAACTAAGAGGTCATCAGTCCCTCAATGCCACAAGTGTGAGAATAAAACAAACGAGACTGACAACTCAAAACGGAATGAAAGGAAAAATCACAAGAATGATGAAGGGCAGCAAACATGTAAATGGACAAAAGGGGACAAGAAAACCACAGAAACGCAAGAAACGGGATGAACAGATTAAAACAACAAAGCAGATTACCATGGCTGGCTGACCATGGGAATAAAAAAGGATAAGCCAGCCACTCTGCAAAGCATTAAAACCTTCACCCTAGAAGCACTAGGGTGGAGGACACAGAGGGACAAAGGACACGTACTAAAACTGATAAAAAGAACATGAACAAAACATAAAACTAAATCAGCCGATGAGGCGTTGCTCCCAAAGTAGGTGGTGTGGGAGCAACAGGGAAAGAAGTGCCCCCCACCATCAAGGCAGCAGGTCTAGTCTCCCAGTTCTGAGAGGCGACAGGAATTCAAGGAGCTGATGGGGCGAGAACTGTTCTCGTAGTGGTGGTGTACGAGGTGGTCATAGCCACAGGATGTAGGCGCTCAAATTTCCTCTTAACCTCAGTGTAGGTCAGTCGGTCCAGGTTCTTATACTCCATGATTTTCCTCTCTTTCTATAAAATCCTGCATTCTGGTGAGCAAGGTGCATGGAGTATTGGGATGCAATGGTAGTCAACTATCTCAACATGTGGGGCTGGAAGTACAGCGTGAAGACATATGGCTGAATTTCCAGCACTTAAAGCACCACATCGGGGGAGGGATACATGGCTTGACGTCACAGCAGTAGACAATCACCTTGACCTTCTCAGGCAATGTATCACCCTCGAGGGCCAAGATGAAGGGACCGGTGGCAACCAGGTTATCCCTCGGACCCCGATGGATGCGCCGGACGAAATGAACATCTCGCCACTCTTAATTGGCGCGCAGCTCGTCATCAGATTGCAAAAGAAGGTCCCTGCTGAATGTAATACTCTGGACCATAATTAAGCTCTTATGACACATGATGGTAACGGAAACATCCCCCAACTTGCCACAAGAGAGTTACGCCCGTGACTGGGCAGAGGATGCTGACCCAGAGCACATTTTGGACAAGCCCTCCTCCACCTCCCCGAACTTGTCTTCCAAATGCTCCACAAAAAACTGAGGCTTCATGGACATGAAAGATTCCCCATCAACTCTCGTACATACGAGGTACCGGGGCAAATAAGCTTCACTGCCATCCTTAGCCTGGCATTCCTCTCATGGTGTGGCCAGGGTGGGGAATAACTTGGGGTCATATTTCTCAGCATTAAAGTTAAACTTTGCCCACTTAGAGACTGCTGGCGGCGGACCACCAGCAAGAGATGATGTACTACGCTTCATGACGTGTCATCCGCCCTGATGCCACCCACTCCGACCAGGGGCCCTCCGCATGGGCACCACCCAGCCACAGCAAAGGCCACCTGGCAGGATGGCCATTTCTGGGATTCTCGATGCCCCAGGGTGACGGGTATCTACTCCTTGGCATACATGGGGAGTAAGCAGCGCAAGCAGCAGAGTGATCCCTTTGTTGTCAGGAAGCTACAATCAATAGGGTACATGGTGGCCCCACCACAACGGACTGGCTACCATGCTGGATATGAGGTACAAAGAAGTTCATGGTCACCGTCAGCACAAAGTGACACTGCATAGTGTGTGGTGGAAACAGCACCCAGGAAGTTGTACTCGCCAAAGAGATAGACAACTGGCGGGAATGCAATGCGTCAACGAGAAAGTGGACTAAAAATCTCAATGCACAATGGACACATGTACCATGTAAGGCGCCCTTCCCTAACTGGCTCGCTCTTCAGGAAAATTTTGAAAAATGGTGGTCAAACCCTATAGGGGACCACCACATAAAGGCCCAAATGCGTGAGACTACTTTTAGTCACCTCTTACAACAGGCAGGAATACCTCGGGCCTATTCTTACCCCTGGATCCGCAGGGGGCTATAAGATTAAGATTTTATGAGTATTCTAGTCGAGAATTCTGTGACTGGACATCATTATCTATTTATCAGACTAATGGAAGCAAAACAATAGTTCATCTCCAGTTTTATTTACAATTTTAATTGTAAGCTGTTGTTCCTCCCATTACCCTCTGGACACCCATTGTCATATTAGCAATTAGTACACACTAACAGAACTTCATTTTGGGCACATCAATTTGATACATGTATATACTAACAGCTTCAGACTTTTTTTTTAAAAAAAAGTATGTAAGCGGTACTCACGTGATTCACAGCATCCTCATCTCCTTTAAATGCATCTTTGTGATTCTTCATCCTTTCAATGAGACTCTTGTAGAACCCAAAGCAATAGAGATCATTTTTTGTTATGAGTGGTTCCATAACAAACCAGAGGCACTGTTTGATTTTCATGAGCTGATCCAAGTCTTCATGAGAAGTATAGAAAGGATGATGAGTCAGCACAGGTACAGCAAATACCATCATGTAGTCAGGAAGAATGTGTGTCAATTGGGTGAGTCCTTTATCTAGCAGGCCAGCTAATGAACATTAAAAAAACAGAAATACATGTTTCTTAAAGTAACCAACACACGTACTACAACAATTAGAAAACTAGACATTTACTATTAAACTGATAAAATTATATTATTTAAATCAACTATCTTCCCAATTCATCCATGTCCTAAGTCTGTTGTAACATTAATATTATTATTCATATTTTTAATATTATGTACCACAATATTAATAATTATAATTACATTAAAATTTATTTATTTTATAACTAATATTTATATACCAGCTGCTGAAAGAGGAAAAATTGGGCAAAAATTCCCAGACAGTGTTTATAATATAATCAAATCTCTAGTTTTTTAAATATCTTGAACTTTGAAACCAGTGGGAAACAGTGAAATGATTACAAGATAACAATGGACTGGCAGTAAAGGTTCTAACTTCAAAAGTATTTCTATTGACTCGAAGCATTACTCATGAGGAATGGCACAAAAACTGAGCCCTGCCCCCCACCCATATTTACTTAACCTTTTGTATGAGCCTCCAATCCATAGGAGGAGTGCATACAACATATGTGTAACATGTAACATGAACGAGAAGAATATGTGGGCTATGGTATGTCGGACATGAGATACAACTGTTTCTACATCTACACGATTGCTCCACAATCACAATTAAGTGCCTGGCAAGGGTTTCATTGAACTGCCTTAAAGTTATTTCTTTACTGTTCCACTCTCGAATAGCATGCGGGAAAACGAGCACTTAAATCTTTGTGTGCGAGCTCCGAGTTCTCTTATTTTATCATGATCATCAATTCTCCCTAAGTAGGTGGGTGCCAACCGAATATTTTTGAAATTGGAAGAGGAAGCTAGTGATAGAAATTTCACAACATACTGCTGCAATGAAAAATGCCTTTGTTTTAATGATTGCCATCCAATTCACATATCATGTCTGTGTCACATGTTAGTTCCCTGTGACACAGATCCCTCATTGCACAACAATATTCAAAAAGAAGGCTGACAAGTGTGATATAAGCAGTCTCTTTATTAAACCTGTTGCACTTTAAAGTGTTCTGCCAACAAATCACAGTCTTTTGGTTTGCTTTACCCACAACATGCATTCTGAGGATAAAACACAATACTAAGCAAAATTTAACATATTTCTGCCATGCAATGTAAGATGATTTACAGATTATAGATGTGCATGTGGTAAGCTCTGTTTTGAATCCTTTTGGGAGGCACCATTGCACTCTTTGGGCACGCCTCATGTACTAGCTCAAAGTGTCTACATATTGTTGATTACCCTCCATAATACTCAAACTTCACATAGTTTTTGCACTGAAGCTGTGCGGTTAGAATCTCTGAGCGTGATATGTTGAAGTGTTGAGAGATGTTTTGTGAGGCGTGATTGACTAGTACAGTGTTTATGAAAGGCAATCCAGGTTACAGTTCTGGCCTACCACTGTGTAATTACTTGTCTGTTCCAAAACTACTATGATATGTTTTTATGCAAGTGTTTCTCCTGAGCTATAATAACTCACAAACATGTTGTGTGATGCCATGAAAAAGGTATTTACTGTGTTATAGAATACCACATAGGTTTAGAATCTATTAATCAACTTCTTTACTGAAAATATGAGTGCCCCTTGTGCCTCCTTGTACAGGGACTTTAAGGGATCTACCCAACAGCTGTAATATACTTAATAGTTCATAAAGAAACTCCCAATCCTATCAATTTGCTCTGCAGGCCCATAGCGGTATATATGGCCCTGATGTAACACCACACTTTCTGTAAATTCCACAGTGGCCAGTCACCACATGAAAAAGGTATGTTATCAAGTGAATAACTACTATGGTCATGCCATGAGATGTCTACTGTCAAATGGCTAAGGGAGATGGGAAGAGGAAAGTTCCTGGGCACATGCACAACATGAGTAGCCACATCATAGCAGCTAACGTCAACGTCAGTGTACTAAGTGGGGAAATTATCTTAGTTTAGGCTGCACAGAAGCCAACTCATATGCCTGCAAGCTGCTGCACAGGCACAGTATCTTTGAAAGCACACATGTAATCTGTCAACTGATCTGTGCATTTTGTCTGGAATTTTGTAGGCAAGGACAACCTGCAAGTAGTAAATGAGACACCGAAAGGCATATTGTCTGTAGAAATCTGTTTTGGGTTCTTCAGCGGACGAGTTTCTTTGATAATTTGATGAGGTCTCAACAACTTAAGTAGCTGGTACTCTCATTATCCTCCATTACTTATAATGAATTGATATCAAACTCTTCGGTATCACTATCCAAGCACTTCTCTGTGGCCATCACCACTCTGTTCTCCCACTTATTAACCACCTTTATCATTTTGTGCAAGACATAGGAATCCAACATTCACTTACCCTGAGACTTTCCTTTTTGTTGTTAAAAGTTGGTATAATGCTTATAGATCTCTCTGTCTTCTCAGAATAAACAAATATGGCAACTACTTTTCACAGATAGAACTTGAGTTTCAGTGAAGTTTTACTTACATTTGTGTTCCGTGACCTTGGTGTTAATGAACTGCTCAGTACTTCTGATACACACTTTGTCACAAGTGCACAATATTCCGTAAACCCAATTTGTCTTTGGCCACTCTGAATAGCACATTTGTTATGTTGGTTGTCCTGCCAACTGTCTTCATGCCATGCTCTTGGAGTGCATGTTTATTCTGTCTGCCATTCTGGGGTTGGCACTGATGCTACAGCCTGAACTAACATCATTTGCCCACCTAGCACGCTGACAATGAGACCGTTGATGTTTGCTGCTAGGAGGTGGCTACTCGTGTTGTGCAAGCACAAAGGACACTACCTTGGCCTTCTGACAGCAGACCACAGTAATTCTTCACTTGATAATGTTTTCCTCTGTGTTGACTGGCCACCATCGCACTTACAGAAAGCATAGTGACACTTTTACATCAGGGCCAATCACAATGCTAAGGACTATGGGGCCAAGTTCATATGACTTGGTGTTTCTTTAGGAACTATTAAGCATATTACAGTTGCTGCGTGCATCACATAGAGTCACTATGTATGTATGCACGAGGGGGAGGCCATATTTTCAGTAAAGAAGTTTCCAGATTGAGATTTTCACTCTGCAGCGGAGTGTGCGCTGATATGAAACTTCCTGGCAGATTAAAACTGTGCGCCCGACCGAGACTCGAACTCGGGACCTTTGCCTTTCGCGGGCAAGTGCTCTACCATCTGAGCTACCGAAGCAAGACTCACGCCCGGTACTCACAGCTTTACTTCTGCCAGTATCTCATCTCCTACCTTCCAAACTTTCTTTCAGGAGTGCTAGTTCTGCAGGTTCGCAGGAGAGCTTCTGTAAAGTTTGGAAGGTAGGAGACGAGATACTGGCAGAAGTAAAGCTGTGAGTACCGGGCGTGAGTCGTGCTTCGGTAGCTCAGATGGTAGAGCACTTGCCCGCGAAAGGCAAAGGTCCCGAGTTCGAGTCTCGGTCGGGCACACAGTTTTAATCTGCCAGGTAGTTTCAGTAAAGAAGTTGATTAATAGATTCTAAACCTTGGTGGTACTGCACACCCCCTACGGTGTGTAGTGAAGGACAGTTTGTGTACCACTATTACTTCCTCATTTTCCAGTTCTAGTTGGGTATGGTTCATGGGAAGAATGATTGCTGGTAAGACAAGGACTGTAAGCTGGATTGCTGCCTTTCACAAACAGTGTGGTAACCAGTCACATCTCATAAATATAGATCATCTCACACTTCAAGTCACTCCCAGAGATTCTAATTACACAGCTTCAGTGCACAGAGATTCTAATACATCTTCAGTCCAGAGAGTAAGGAATTTAAGTGTTACGGAGGGGAACCTGTGATTAGTAGACACTTTGAGTTAGTCCACAAGGTATGCTTGAAGAGTGAAATTGGTGTCACATTGCCCCCAAAATGCACATATAAAGATCCAAAACTTAGTCTTTCACACCTATATCTATGCTTTGAAAACCGCCTTACAGTGTATGGCAGAGACTTTGTATACCACCATAATCTTCCTCCTTCCTATTCTACTGTTGAACAATGTGCAGAAAGAATGCCTACTTATGATTCCAAATTGCTGGAATTTTGTTGTTTAATTCATTACTGAGATATAAGTAGGAGAAAGCAACATATTACCAGTCTTCAAAGAACTTCTACTTTTGTAAATTTAACAGTAAGCCTCTGTGTGATATACAATACTTCACTTGTGATATCTATCATTCGAGTTGAATAATCATTTCCATCACACAAACACTTACTAAATGAACACATGACAAAATGTGCTGGTCCACTTTGAATCTTCTCTGTATCTA